>NC_083417.1:46058262-46360028 GCF_020745735.1 Hemiscyllium ocellatum | reverse complement strand
AACTGTCTGTGTGGAGTTTGCACATTCACCCCGTGTCTACATGGGTTTCCTTTGGGTGCTCCGCTTTTCTCTCACAATCCAGAAAAAGATGTGCAGATCAGGTGAATTGGCCATGCTAAATTGCCCATAGTGTTCAGTGCATCAGTCAGAGGGAAATGGGTCTGGGTGGGTTGCTCTTTGGAGGGTCGGTGTGGACTTGTTGAGCAGAAGGGCCTGTTTCCAAACTGTAGGGAATCTAATTTAATCTAAAATTAAAGACTCCGCAGCTGCCAGATTTTTTTTGAACACTGCTGTTACCATGTTCTGTCTCCATGGTCTGGAGCTGAAATCCATGGATTCTGCCTCCGATGAAATCTGAGCAATTGGTGCCTATACTGCGTGCTTCCTGCTGCTCTAACCAGCTTGACTTTCTCATACTGAATGTGCTATGTCTTTGTCTTATCTAAGATTAAATATTGTGTCACTCTCGTTATGTCCCGTAAACCCATCACTTACATTCCAGTATATAGAGTGCAGACTACAGCTCTCTAGTACAGTTCTTCATCCGTGGCTTCTGAGAATCAACATCATGCAACTATTGATGCCAGAATTACATCATATCATTAATATATTTACTCCTGTTAAGATAATTTATTTATATGCCATGGTGTGTTATTGCTCAATAGCTTCTCTCCTTGTCTCTATTGAAAGTATAGGTTTTCTACATTTCCCCCTTCAAGTTTATCCTTTTTTTCTCTTCACTGGTATTGTTACACTTTTGGATTTGCACAGTGAATGTTTTCTCTGGTTTAATATTGAAACCCACTTCTGTAGCCTCGTTCCCTCCAGTTGATGAGTGGCGTTTTTATGCTGAATATCTGGGTAAATAGTAGCAAGAGTGAGGAAACTGAACATAACCTTAATTTTGCTTATCAGCTGCCGTGACATTCTCCCCTCCTCAAAAGGCAGATTGGATATTCTTGTTACTAAACTGAATAATCAGGCTTTGGAATTGACAGATGGAATAATTTACATAAGATGAATGATTAAACAATAAATAATATACTGAAATAATGCATAATAAGAATGTCACTCTATGTCTTTCTAAATACAATAGACAATTCAAATCAAATGAGTCCCCAACTTATATACTACTTGACTTTATTTTCTTGTCTTTTGAAAGTGAGAGGGGGAGAGCATAAATAGGGTAAGATCAGGTTAGAGTGACCCCTATTTACTTGCATATTGAAATATGGTTGACTCTCAGTTACCTCCTGACATGACCTAGCAAGCCACTCAGTTGTATCAGTCACTATGAAGTCTCAACAAAGGAATGAAACTGAATGGACCATCTAGCATTGACCTAGGCAGTGGAAAAGATAATGGCAGGTATAGCCCTGTCACCCCTGCATAGCACTCCTTTCTAATATTCAGGCTGGTGCCAAAATTGGGAGAGCTGTCTTACAGACTAGTCAAGCGATGTCTTAACATAGTCATACTCACAGAATTATGCCTTACAGACAATGTCCCAGACACCACCATCACCATTCCTGGATATATCCTGTCCCACCAGCAGGACAGACCCAGCTGAGGTAGTGACACAGTGGTACAAAGTCAGAAAGGAGTCAGTCTGGGATTCTGCAAGAGATAAATCTAAGCAATCCCACAAGCAACCAATTAGATCTAAGCTCTGCACTCCTGCCACATCCAGTAGTGAATGGTGGTGGACAATTAAACAACTTACTAGAGGAGGAGGCTCCACAATATCCCCATCCTAAATGATGGAAGAGTGCAGCACATCAGTTCAATAGATAAGGCTGAAACTTTCTCAGCAGTCTTCATCCAGAAGTGCCAAGTGGATGATCCATGTCAGCCTTCACCAGTGACCCCCAGAATTATAGATACCACTCTTCAACCAATTTGATTCATCCACGTGATGTCAAGAAATGGTTGGAGGGACTGAATACTGCAAAGGTTATGGGTCCTGACAACATTCTGGTAATAGCACTGAAGGTTTATACTCCAGAAATTGCTGTTCCATCAGCCCAGCTCTCCCAGTATAGTTAAAACACTGGCGTCTACTCAACAATGTGGAAAGTTGCTCAGGTGTGTACATAAAAAAGGAGGACAAATCCTACCCAGCCTAATACTGCCCCATTAATCTGCTCTTAATTATAAGTGAAGTTATGAAAGATGTTATCAAGCAGCACCTGCTCAGCGATTAAACTGCTCAGTGATACCCAGTTTGGTTTTACTGAGCTCAGCTCCTGAGCTCACTACAGCCTTAGTTCAAATATGGACAAAATGCTGAATTACAGATGTGAGGTGAAAATGACAGCCCTTCACATCAAGGGCCGTGTGTGGCATCATGGAGCCCTAGTGAAACTGGAAGCAATAGGTTTTGGGGGCAAACTCTGCTAGTTGAATTCTTCCCTGGCACATAGGAAGATGGTCATAGTTGTTGGAGATCAGTCACCTCCGCTCCAGAGCATCTCTTCAGGAGCTCCTCAGGATAGTGTCCTAGGCCCAACCATCTTCAAACTGCCTCATCAATGACCTTCCCTCCATCATAATGTCAAAAGTGGGGATGTTGCTGATTGCACAATGTTTAACACTATTCGTGGTTCCCCAGGGAGTGAAACAATCCACGCCCAAATGCAACAAGATCTGGACAACATCCAGGCTTGGGCTGTCAAATAGCAGGTAGCATACACACTCACAAATACCAGGCTAGGACCATCACAAATAAGAGACAATCTAACCACCACCACATCTTGACAGTGTTACAATCACTGAATCCACCACTATCAACATCTTTGGGGTTACCATTGACCAAAAACTCAACTGGATTTGCCACATAAACACAGTGGCTTCAACAACATGTCAGAGGCTAGGAATACTATGGCAGGGACTAAATCCAAACCACCCCCTCGCCAAAATCCTGTCCACTATCTACAAGGCACAAACGAGGAATATGATGGAATACTCCCACTTGCAGCTCTAACAACATTCAAAAGACTTGACAGCATCCAGGACAAAGCAGTCCACCTGATTGCCATGACAACTTCAAAGGCCTCTCCATCCACTGAAGTTCAATAGCAGCAGTGTGTACAATCTACAAGATACATTGTAGAAGTTCACCAAAATCCTGAGACAACACCTTCTAGATGCATAACCACTTCCACCTAGAAGGACAAGGGCAGTAGATACATGGGAACTATGCCACGTGCAAGTTCTCCTCCAAGATACTCAGCATTTTAATTTGGTAATATATCATCGTTCCTTCAGTGTCGCTGGGTCAAAATCCTGGAATTTCCTCCCTAGTGGCATTTTGGGTCAACCCACAGTGCATAGCGGTTCAAGAAAGCTGCTCACCACCACCTTCTTGGGTGCAACTAAGACAGCCAGCCAGCGATGCTCATATCCCACGAATGAGTTAAAAAGCACGTACCTGTATGTAAAGTTAGCTCTGACTTTAAGCTATTACAGTGAAATGTTTAAAACAGCAATTGACTGCAAAGTGAAATTGGCTCCCAATCTCATTTGGTGAGAGGTGCCTTACTCAGATCTAATGCTTTAAAGTGGTCTCCTACCGATAATTGAAAGCTATTTTACATCTGAATGATTGCAGAAAGACCTGTCAACTAAAATGACAATAAGTTTGTTGTCAAATCAAATAAAAAACAGGTGAAATGTAAAACAGACTCTTGATTTGCTCTGACCTGATAATTTTGACATTAATAAATTAAGAAGAAATATTTTGATGTGCTCCTGCTTTTATTTTGAAGGACACCAAAGTGAGCTGGTATAACAGTGAAATCCTGGTTTGATTCCTGTCATATTTACAGCATACATCATGAGTAGAGATTGAAATCACAGACCTCTGGCCCTGTTCTGACCCCTGACCAAGAACAGTAGCCCTGCTCTTGACCCAACCTTGCCTAAAGCTCCTTACAACCCAGAGTCCTGATGTTCTCCACTGTCCCCAGTCCTGGTGTAAACCCTTCTGCCTGTTTTCATGCTACACACTTAAGACACAGTTGTTGAAGATGTACCATTATATCATTGATTTTTAAAAGAACTTGAGCTCCTAATGATATTGACAGCCTCCTCTTACCCCCTTTATTGTTTTGTACATGAGTAAGTGCACATTTGTGCGTACATCATCCTTAAATCAGTAGAGCGCCTCTCAGTGGTGATACATGTCAGAAGAGAAGAGTAAATTGTGATGGACGAGGAATGGATTTTTGCAAATATTCTACCCCAATTTCCTTGTGTCAAGATACACACACATAGACGGAATAACGTGGCAATAAATGCTGGTGCAAGCAGCTTGTACCAAACAGAAGCATCAAACTTTAACCCATTATTTCCTATATTTACGATCTATCCTTGCTGATTGCATAGGCTTTGCTGACCTCAGCTGGAATATTTGCTGAACTGCAAAGTACGTAACAGACAAAGGCCTCGTGCACATTACAAAAAATATCTTGGCAGAAACCAAACAGTGAGCCCAACATTGGGCAAATTGAAAAATTGATGTTTTGTATTTTCTACAGCACCTACCACCAATATTTCCCCCCCCCCCCCCCCCCCCAACCCCAACCTCTGGCACTGCATTGTTACTATACAGTATTTAAGCATTCTTTGTTATTCAACAATAAACAAGAATTTTGAGGGCATGTCCTGCTGTAAAATATTGGCAATCCTGGGAAAACTAAAGTCTCTGTAACTATGACAGGAATCTATTAACATAAATGATGTGTTTCCTGCAAAGAACGGGGATAGATTTGGAGAAAATGATTACAAGCTGAGAAAATCCAGCACTTTAACATATGTTACGAAATAAACCTTCAGTGCTTGCAGTAAATGTGGACTTTCCAGAAAGCATACCAATGTCACAATCACTACTTGACTTAGTTTAGAGAAGGCTGTCCAACATATCACAGGACCTGGCTCTTTGTCATCTCAATGTTTTTTTTCAAAATGGTTCTCAGTTTTTTAAGGAATCATCCAGTATTTTAATTTTCACTCTCATTTTTTAAAATAAAATTCATTGTCCCTGTTTTTTTCAGAACCTGTTTAATCCCGGATGTTTTTTTTAGTGTCCTATTTTCCATGATGCAGTTTGACGTCTTGCTTTCCCTATGTCTTTTTGGGGGTGGTGGGAGAGACTTGCTGTCCAGATGTTTGGAAGTCCCGCTTTCCAGCTTTTAAGACAACCATCCAGATTCCTAATGTTCCGAATGCGGGAGCCTCAGTGCTACAGAAAATATAAAATAAAATTGTTGAAGAGGCAAAGAAGAGACAATTTTAAAAAGTTAATAAAGCAGTGTACAAATAGAAGTCCTGTAGTCCTTTTCATAAATGCATTCAGCCTAAGAACCCTCTCACTGAATGTAGATGAGCATTTTATATCTGGTTAACCAAGTTCACCATAACATGAAATCTGACACTCTAATCACCTTGCAAATTGGAAGTTCTCCTGAGTCTAATTGCTGGAGAAAACAGACCAGAATAGGGAGAGAGTACTTTTATTTCTTTTGTTACAACTACGCAAAAATATTTAATTGTCTGTGAAGTACATTGGGATGGTTGTGAGAAAATGAAAAGCACCATTCAAATCCTTGAGGACAAAACTCCTAACTTTAATTTCATGACTTCCTAATTCCTAGAAATGCTGTAAAGCAAGGCTATCGATGGTACTGAAAGTAGGTAACTGCTGTCAGCTCACATTTTGTTGTCTTATTCAACTTGTTCATTCACTTACTGACAACAAAGAGCAGACTGATATGCTTTGCTATGGCACTCCTACAGAAAGCTGTGTGGGAAAGTTACTCACAAAGATGCCTTTGTATACAGTTTTCCCTTTTCACTTTCTATAGGTGTGTCAGAGAAAGCAATTAGAAGAGGGTGGCACGTTGGCTCAGTGGTTAGCACTGCTGCCTTGCAGCGCCAGGGATCCAGGTTTGATTCCAGCCTTGAGCGACTGTGTGGAATTTGCACATTCTCCCCGTGCCTGCGTGGGTTTCCTCCAGGTGCTCCGGTTTCCTCCCACAGTCACAAAGATGTGCATGTCAGGTGAATTGGCCTTGCTAAATTTCCCATAGTGTTAGGTGCATTAATAGAGAGTAGGGGAATGGGTCTGGATGGATTACTCTTCGGAGGGTCAGTGTTGACTTGTTGGGCCGAAGGGCCTGTTACCGCACTGGAGGGAATCTTTCTAATCTAATCTGAAACTGAGTAGTCGCTACTGCTATCAAGCAACCCAGCATTTAATCCTACAGTGATTTGATACATTCCAAACTCCAAGTATGATATAGCCACTCCAGAGGACTGAGATAGTGAGCTAGAATTGGTTGTACTGTGAGAGACATTTAACACGACTGTGCAGGAGTAGGTGGTGTGGCAGAGATGGTGGAAGATTGAAAATGTGAGACCATGTTTCTAGATGTGGTCAACACTGTTACGTTAGTGGGCTGATGTCCAAGATAAGAGTGGTGAATCGGAGGAGAACAATATAAGGTGATTGTCAAAGCAATTAAAGGCAACATAAGGGAAACATGTTTTTATGCATTGGGCAATTAGAGTCTGGAATAAGCCTGCACAGCACTTGAGATGCTGTGCAGGCTTATTCAATTGTTGCTTTCAGAAGACTGTCTTATAATCATCCAAAAGGCAAAGGATTCTGACACTGATCTGCTGAGCCAAATGACATCCTTCGATCCTGTTGTCACATTGTAATTCACTGGCCCAGGCCTTCCATTTGCAAGACAGTTGTTGCAGGAAATAACCCTGATGGACATACTTGGGACTAATCGGAAGATTCGAGGCATTGACCACCCGGGAATTTCCCAGCAGGAAATCCAGTTGGCAACGACTCCTCAAAAAAGGAATCTAAGTTAAAGTCTCAGACTTCAGAGGGTTGTGAACTATTTACCAAAACAATTATCCAGGAGAAGTTAGAGGAAGTTACAAGAGATAGTGTAAAAGAGGGGGTGCTGTTACATTATTAACTAAGGGGTCAGTTACTACAGTAAGGATGAATAATATTTTTGAACAGTCTTCAAATGGGGATTTTTTTGGGTAGAGCTTAAGAGTAAACAAAAGGTAGTCACATTGATAAGAGTGTATTATAGGCCCTCAAACAGCCAGTGACCAACATAGGAGTGCATATAAAGACCATTCACTGAGGTGTATACAAATAACAATAGGATAAATATATTAGGGGATTTCACAGTGGAGGAACATTTCAGTGATGGCAGCCACAACACAATCCAATTTAGGTTTGTCATGGAAAAGGATAAAGGTGGTTTGCAGAAAATGGTTTTGAATCGGGAAAGGTCGATTTTAATAAAATAAGACAATATCTGACCAAAGTAGACTGGGGATAGCTACTTTTGGGAAAATCTACAATAGCAACGCTGTGTCCAAAGAGGAAATGGGAAGAGTGCGACCCAATGTATTCCCTCTAGTTTGCAATATAGCAGCAACAAACTCAAGGACCCTGGATTTCCTGGAATGTTGGGCTGAATATGAAAGAAAAGAGCATTTTAGCAGGTATAAAGGGAACAGATCAACAGAGGCTTAATGGAATAGAGAAAGTACAGAGGATACTTAAGGAAGAGCAAACAAGGGGCATGCAAAGTACTGGTGTTTAAAATTGGTGAGAATCTCAAGATATTCTATAAGTATATTAAGGGAAAAAAGATAACGAGGAAAAGAGTAGGGACAGTCTAAGTGTGGAACTGATGGAGTACAACAAGTACTTCACACATGTCTTCACTTTGGAGGAGTACGTAGATATAGAATTTGGGGAGAGGACTGAGAGTCTTGAGTACATTGAAATAGGGAGTGAGGGGGTATTGGAGGTTTTGGAAGGCTAAAAAGTGGACAAATGACCACCCATGGGTTTGGATGAGTTGTATCCCAGGCCCCTGGTCCTCTAATTCTTCTAGATGATAGAACTCATGGGGATTTGTAAGGTTCTGTTGAAGAACAAAATATTTTGGACTATTGGAGGAAACCCACTCAGATATGGGGAGAGCATGCAAACTCTACACAGACAGTCACCCAAGGCAGGAATTGAACACCCTGGTGCTGTGAGGCAGTAGTGCTAATCACTGTGCCATCCCATGTCTTATCTTGATTTGTCTGTGATGGTTTAAACAGCTTGAGTGTTGATGGAGCTGCAATGATTTGGCAATCACACTATTTTTTTTATGACTTGTTCCTTCTGGATTTTGGACATGCTATTGGGAGTCTTGATGTCTGAATACTTGGCACTGAATTACAAAACTCTATTCTTGAATTCATAATGTGTTTTTAAGTAGTTGTTTCAGGCGGTCAGTTATGCACCCTCTGTTACGCACATCTGTTACGCGCTCTCTGTTTCCGGCCAGGTCTCTGGTTCTCACTCTCTGTTAAGTTTCTGGTTAGTGATAATCCCAAGATGGTGATGGCAGAGAACACAATGATGCCAATACAATTGAAAATCAAAGGGTGATGGTTAGATTCTCTCTTGTTGGAATGGTCAATGTCTGGCCAGTTGTCAGGCGCAAATATTACTTGCCTTTATTAGCCTGAGTTTAAATGTTGTCCAGGATCTGTTGCTTGGGAGTTTGAATTACTTTGGTATCTGAGGAGTTGAAAATGATGCTGAATATTATACAGTTAGTGAACATGCTGACTCCTGATATTATATTGTATAGACATTCATTGATAATGAATCACTACCCTGTGGAATGAGGGATCTTGTGCTGAAGTGGTAGTATCTCTACCCCTATGCTAGGAGGCTTGAGTTAGAGTCCCACCTGCTTCAGAGGTAACATATCTGAACAATTTGATGAGTAAATATCTACCCTGAGCAACACATACATTGATAACTTGGGGATGATATGATGGACCTTCAACAGGCACAATGATCATCCTTTGTGTGAGGTACAAACCCAACCAGTGGAGAGATTTCCCTCTGATTCTGATTGACTTTAATTTTACTTAGATAATTCAATGCAATACTCAATTAACTGCCGAATTGTCAAAGGCAGTAACATTCACAGCACCTCAGGAACTTAGCTGCTTAGCCTGGTGCTTGAAGCAGATATGTAATGATATCTGGAGGTGAGTGATTCTGCTGGCACCCAAACTGTACATCAGGGAGCAGGCTATAGCTGTGCACATGCTTTATATCACTGCTGAAAATTGAGAGTAGACTGATGGGGCAGTAGTGGAATCATCTTATATTTTGGACAGAATATATCTAGCCAATTCACTGGGTGGATGCCAGAATTGTAGCTGTAGTGTCAGGAGATCTTACTGCAGTATCAGGAGATCCAGAATGATTTGGGAGAATTAGTTAAAATAAATACTACAAGCATACACACAAGCAGCTGGATAAAAGCAGAGAATAATTTCTCTGTACTGTTTTGTCACTGTTGAGAGATATTTTTCTTCATGTTTATGACGTTTCAGACATCACCACCTTCTGTCCTTGTAATTGCCTTGTAATTGCCTGCCTTGACTCACTCTCTATACTTCATGGTGCTGTGACTGCGAGCTGTTCCATGTGGACTTCCAGAAGTTTTTCATGGAGGGGACAAGTGAAACAAGTAGAACTCCAGTGAACACTTAAGTGGATTCTTCAGCATCATTCTCCATCTAAGTTAAATAATATGTGGCAAGAAGTAGATCATCTCTAAACAGACATTTCTCCTGATTTACCAATAGCAGCAGAGGGAGTGCAAACTGATAACATCAGGAGTCTTCTACCCAAACTTGCGAGGAGGCCATCAAATAACTAACATTGCTGCACTACATTGTACGCCAGCAATGGACAATAAATTCCTGCCTTCTCGTGTGTGATCTTAGCTTGGCTCGGAATCATTGACTCAAATTTCTAAAAAGCGGTTATCATGATGCTACTATATTTATTTTGCTCTTAATGTTAACTAGCATTTATGTGAAGAGATATAATTAACGGATTTTAATTAACAGACTTTTGTGCAAGGAGCTGACTAGTTGTCTCAGATGTTATTGTTTAATGGTTGCCCAATACTGTACACAAAGGCACTTCCAACAGATGTAGAGATCACACTAAGAACAATTACATTTCCTTAAACATCCACCTTTTCACAGATCTGGACCTTTTACTTTGATTTTACTTCTTACTGATGCAAGTTACCGTGTCGACATGGGAAAAAGAAAATTTTATTCCTCAATAAAACCTGCTAATCCTAGTGAACTGCACTTTTCTCAGTCTGTGTACATGCGTTGTAAATGTTTAAATCATGCAGGTCTCTTAAAGGTTTGCATGAATATTGTCATTGGTTGGTTCCTGATGAAGAGCTTATGCCCAAAATGTCGACTTGCCTGCTCTTTGGTTGCTGCCTGCCCTGCTGTGCTTTTCCAGCACCACAATCTTCAACTCTGATCTCTAGCATCTGCAGTCCTTACTCTCTCCATATTGTCATTGGCTGTTCATTTGATAATCTTATCATTCCTCGGGTGATGTTCCTGGTCTGGGTTGCATTTTTGGTATTGTGAGTGTCGTTGCCATTCCATTACAGACAAACAGTGAACCTCTGGGACTGATAGTCATTCCAACTGTGCTCTCTGAGTCTGGTGAGATCACACTTTCCAAATTGGCTGCCTTATGTAGATGTCCATAGTTACAGTGATGTATCTGGTTGTTCATGTGCGCTTTATGGATGAAGGTGACAACTGCTCTCTGCAGGTCTCCAGTTGCCTCATTGGTTGACACCTGTTGAGTTTGTTGAATGTTTGCACTCTGATTTGCTCAAAACCTCAGCTCTGGCAATAATTTTGCAGCTTGTCAAAGTGAAATTTGGCTTTCACCCTGATTCCGTTTCTCATGCCTATTATTATTTCTGGCTTCATCGCATTTTCATTGCTGGAAGAATAGTTTGAGTGATGTGTGATATTTGTTTTTGGAGTGTACTATATGCCTTGTCTTTAGTGTGTATTTCTTCACTCAAGGATGGCCTTAACAGGTATGTGCTGTCTTTACTTGAAATCTCAGACAGTTTTACTGTTGTCTCAGTCTTTCTATTTGACTGGGGATAGTGTGGAGATAACGTTATGGTGTTAAGTGGTAATACTCTTTGTGATCTCACTGATAATCATTGATGTCAACCGGCCTGCCTCTAATTTGTCAGAACAGTAGTGACAATATAATTGATTTCTGACACAGTGAAGAGACCTATTCCAAGCTACACACCTACTGCCTTGAATACCTCATACTGAGTGGTTGTTTAGCTTGCTTAAAACACTGCACTGGCTAATGTGATGATTTGGAGGTTGGTTGTTGGACTGGGGTGTATAAAGTTCAAAATCACATGACACCAGGTTATAGTCTAATAGATTTATTTGGAATCACTAGCTTTCAGAGCACTGCTCCTTCATCAGGTGGTTGTGGAATATAAGATCATAAGACACTGAATTTATAGCAAACATTTACAGTGTGATGCAACTGAAATTATAAATTGAAAAAGACTTGGATTGTTTGTTAAGTCTCTCATCTTTTAGAATGATCATGTTGGTTTCAGTTTTTTTCATATATAAATTTCCAGAACCCTTCTTTTAAAGTTACATTCTCAAGTGAACTTAAAACATTGGTGCCATGTTGGCCCAGATATTGCATTGAAAGTGTGAGGTGCCCAATGTGAGGCTGTCTGTGCCCCAATATTCAGACTAAATCTAATCTAAAAAATGGATTTACAGAATCTGTGTGTGTATATATGTTGGGGGGGGAGTGGCTAGGGTGGTGGTGGAATATGAGCGTTTGTGAGAGCGTGTGTGAGTGTAAAGGGGTATAAGTCTGTGAGAGTGTGCGTGTATGGGTGTGAGTGTGCAGGTTGTGTAAGTGTGAGTGTATGAGAGAGAGCTTATGCATGAGAGAGGATCTATGTGTATGAGTCTGTAGGAGTGTGTGAGTGAATGTATGAGAGTGTGTAGTGAAATGGGGTCACTTGTAGTGTGACATGGACCTAACATTCCAGTCGAGGCCAACCCCATGGGAACCAAACTTGGCTATCAGCCTCTGCTCGGCCACTTTGCATTGTTGCCTGTCTTGAAGTCCACTTTGGAGGATAGTCACCAGAAGATCCAAGGCCAAATGTCCCAGACTGCTGAAGTGTTCTCTGACTGGGAGGGAACACTCCTGTCTGTTGATTGTTGTGGAGTGTTCATTCATCTATTGCCATAGCCTCAGCTTGGTCTCACCAATGTAGCACGCCTCAGGGCATCCTTGCCTGGCTGATGTGGCCCTAATTGCTCACTTTTGGCTAGTAGAGTGTTTCTTTTGCCTTCCTCAGGAGATTCAATTCCTTAATGGTGTGCATGGATGTGTTTCACATTTGTTTACTCATTTCCATCAGGATAGCTACAATTATTCTTCTTGTCAATTTGGGCTTTCACTTCAACTCTGTAAGCCTAATACTCACTTTTAGCAACAGGTGTGCTCTAGATGCCTTCAGGTCATTCATTCATCACTCCATTTAATGTCATATAGTCATAGAGATGTACAGCATCTTGTCCATGCTGACCAGATATCCTAATCTAATCTAGCCCCATTTGTTAGCACGTCAACCATATCCCTCTAAACCCTTCCTATTCATATACATATCCAGATGCCTTTTAAATGCTGTAATTGTACCAGCGTCCACCACTTCCTCTGGCAGCTCATTCCTTACACACACCATCTTCTGTGTGAAAAATTTGCCATTTAGGTTCCTTTCATATCCTTCCCCTCTCACCCTAAGTCTATGCCCTCTAGTTCTGGACTCCCCTACTCCAAGGAAAAAGCCTTGACTATTTATCCTATCCATGCCGCTCATGATTTTATAACTCTCTATAATGTCACCCCTTAGCCTCTGGTGCTCCAGGGAAAACAGCCCCAGTCTGTTCAGCCTCTTCCTATAGCTCAAATCCTCCAGCCCTGGCAAAATCCTTATAAATCTTTTCTGAACCCTTTCAAGTTTCACAACATTCTTCCGACAGGAAGGAGACCAGAATTGCACACGATATTCCAACAGTGGCCTAACCAATGTCCTGTACAGCCACAACATGACCTCCCAACTTGTATACTCAATGCTCTGACAAATAAAGGAAAGCATACCAAAAGCCTTCTTCACTATCCTATTCTACCTGTGACTCAACTTTCAAGGAGCTATGAACCTGCACTCCAAGGTCTCTTAGTTCAGCAACACTCCCAAGGACCTTACCATTAAGTGTATAAGTCCTTCTCTGATTTGCTTTCTCAAAATGCAGCACCTCATTGTTATCTGATTTAAACTACATGGGCCATTCCTCAGCCCATTGGCCCATCTGCAAACTTACTAACTATACCTCCTGTGTTCACATCTAAATCATCTTCATAAAGGACAAAAAAAAAGGACCCAGCACCAATCCTTGTGGCACACCACTGGTCACAGGCCTCCAGTCTGAAAAGCAACCCTCCACCACCACCCTCTTTCTTCTACCTTTGAGCCAGTTCAGTATCCAAATGGCAAGTTCTCTCTTTATTCGTAGAACATAGAACATTTCAGCGCAGTACAGGCCCTTTGGCCCTCGATGTTACACTGACCTATGGAACCAATCTAAAACCCATCTAATCTACACTATTCCACTCTCGTCCATATGCCAATCCAATGACTATTTAACTGCTCTTAAAGTTGGTGAGTCTACTACTGTTGCAGGTAGTGCATTCCATGCCCCTACCACTCTGAGTAAAGAAACTACCTCTGACATCTGTCCATGGGCGGCACGGTGGCACAGTGGTTAGCACTGCTACCTCACAGCGCCTGAGACCCGGGTTCAATTCCCGACTCAGGTGACTGACTGTGTGGAGTTTGCACGTTCTCCCCGTGTCTGCATGGGTTTCCTCCCACAGTCACAAAGATGTGCGGGTCAGGTGAATTGGCCATGCTAAATTGCCCGTAGTGTTAGGTAAGGGGTAAATGTAGGGGTATGGGTGGGTTGCGCTTCGGCGGGTCGGTGTGGACTTGTTGGGCTGAAGGGCCTGTTTCCACACTGTAAGTAACCTAATCCAATCTAATCTATATCTATCACCCCACAATTTAAAGCTGTGTCCCCTTGAGCTAGCCATCGCCATCCAAGGAAAAAGGCTCTCATTGTTCAACCTATCTAACCCTCTGATTATCTTATTTGTCTCAAGTAACCCACCTCTCAACCTTCTTCTCTCTAAAGAAAACAGCCTCAAGTCCCTCAGCTTTTCCTCCATACCAGGCAGCATCCTAGCAAATCTCCTCTGAACGCCTTCCAAAGCTTCCACATCTTTCCTTTAATGCAGTGACCATAACTGTGCACAATACTCCAAATGTGCCCACACCAGAGTTTTGTACAACTGCAGTATGATCTCATCTCAATCCTTCTACCAATAAATGCTAACACACTTTATGCCTTCTTAACAACCCTATCAACCTAATTGGCAACTTTCAAGGATCTATGTATTTGGACACCAAGATCTCCCTGTTTATCCACGCTACCAAGAATTTTACCATTAGCCCAGGACTCTGCTTTCCTGTTACTCCTTCCAGAATGAATCACCTCACACTTTTCCGTATTAAACTCGATTTGCCACACACTAGCCCATCTCAGCTGTGCAGCTTGTCTTGGCTCTCTGTAATCTACAACATCCTTCGTCATTATCCCCAACTCTACTGACCTTGGTGCCATCCGCAAATTAACTAACCCATCCTTCTATGCCCTCATTCAGATCGTTTATAAAAATGAAAACATCTTCTGTGTATGAGATCTTTGAGGAGCTGGGAAACAGGCTTGAGCAGATCAAGATTGATGAAGTTGATGTGCTGGAAATTTTGGCAAACATTGAGCTTGGTAAGTCCCCAGGGCGAGACCAGATTTCTCCTCGGTTGCTCTGGGAAGTGAGAAAGGAGGTTGGTCAGCTGTTGGTGAGGATCTTTGCTTCTTCACTCTCTATGGGAGTCGTACCGGAGGATTGCAAGGAGGCAAATGTTGTTCCTCTTTTCAAGAAGGGGAATAGGGAAATCCCTGGCAATTACAGACCAGTCAGTCTTACGCCTTTGGTCAGCAAAGTTTTGGAAAGAATTCTGAGGGATAGGATTTATGACTATTTGAAAAAGCGTAGTGCGATTAAAGGCAGTCAGCATGGCTTTGTGAGGAGCAGGTCATGCCTCACAAATCCTATTTGGCTCTTTGGGGAGGTGACGAGACAGGTCAATGAAGGTCGGGCAGTGGGTGTGGTGTATATGGACTTCAGCAAGGCATTTGATAAGGTTCCCCATGGTAGGCTCATTCATAAAGTCAGGAGGTATGAGATACAGGGAGATTTGGTTATCTGGATTCAGAATTGGTTGGCTGACGGAAGGCAAGGAATGGTTGTAGATGGAAGGTATTCTGCCTGGAGGTCGGTTGTGAGTGGTGTGCCGCAGGGCTCTGTTCTTGGGCCTCTGCTCTTTGTAGTTTTTATAAATGACTTGGATGAGGAGGTTGAGGGGTGGGTTAGTAAATATGCCAATGACACAAAAGTTGGAGGTCCTGTTGATAATATCGAGGGCTATTGCAGGCTGCAGCACGACACAGACAGGATGCAGAGCTGGGCTGAGAAATGGCAGATGGAGTTCAACCTGGATAAATGAGAGGTGATGCATTTTGGAAGGTCGAACTCGAATGCTGAATCAAGGATTAAAGACAGGATTCTTGGCAGTGTGGAGGAACAGAGGAATCTAGATGTGCAAGTACATAGATCCCTCAAAGTTGCCACCCAAGTGGATAGGGTTGTTAAGAAAGCATATGGTGCTTTGGCTTTCATTAACAGGGGGATCAAGTTTAAGAGCCGCGAGGTTTTGCTGCTGATCTACAAGACCCTGACGAGACCACACTTGGAATATTGTGTCCAGTTCTAGTCGCCCTATAAAAGGAAAGATACAGAGGCTTTGGAGAAGGTGCAAAGAAGGTTTATCAGGATGCTGCATGGACTGGAGGGCTTGCCTTATGAAGAGAGGTTTACTAAGCTCGGACTTTTCTCTCTGGAGAGACAGAGGAAGAAAGGTGACCTGATCGAGGTAAACAAGGTAATGAAAGTCAATAGCCAGAGACTTTTCCCCAGAGCAGGATTGACTGGCATGAGGAGTCATAGTTTTAAGATATTAGGAGGAAGGTGTAATGGAGACGTCAGGGATAGGTTCATTACGCAGAGAGTTGTGAATGCATGGAATGCGTTGCCAGCTGTGGTGGTGGAAGCAGAGTCATTGGTGACAGTTAAGCGACTGCTGTACATGCACATGGAAAGCAATGAATTGATGGGTTTATAAGTTAGATTATTTTATTTTAGATTAGGAATAATCCTTGGCACAACATCATAGGTGGAAGGGCTTGTTCTGTGCTATACTTTCCTATGTTCTATGTTCTAACAGTGAACCCAAAACAGATCCTTGCAGTACCGCACTAGTAACTGAACTCCAGGATGAATATTTCCCATCAACCATCATCCTCTGTCTTCTTTCAGCTAGCCAATTTCTGATCCAAACAGCTAAATCACCCACAATCCCATGCCTCCGTATTTTGTGCTATAGCCTACCATGGGGATCCTTATCAAATGCCTTACTGAAATTCATATACACCATATCAACAGCTTTACCCTCATCCACCTGTTTGGTCACCTTCTCAAAGAAAGCAATAAGGTTTGTGAGGCACGACCTACCCTTCACAAAACCATATTGACTATCCCTAATCAACTTATTCCTTTCTAGATGATTATAAATCCTATCTTTTATAACCCTTTCCAACACTTTACCCACAACTGAAGTTAGGCTCACATATCTACAATTTCCAGGGCTGTCTCTACTCCCCTTTTTGAACAAGGGAACAACACTTGCTATCCTCCAGTCTTCTGGCATTATTGCTGTAGATAATAACAACACAAATATTAAAGCCAAAGGTTCAGTAACCTCCTCACTGACTTCGCAGAGAACCCTAGGATAAATCCCATCTAGCCCAGGGATTTTTACACTTTCCAGAATTGCTAACACCTCCTCCTTATGCACCTCTAATACCGTGTATCTCAGTATTGTTCTTGACCACATTGTCTTTATCTAGTGTGAATACTGAGGAAAAGTATTCATTAAGCACCTCTCCTATCTCCTATGACTCCTTCCACACCTTCCCACTATTATCCTTGATTATCTCTAATCTTACTCTCGTCATTCTTTTATTCCTGATATGCTGATAGAAAGCCTGAGGAATTTGCTTGATTCTATCCGTCAACGACTTCTCATGTCCCCTTCTGGATCTTCTTAGCTCTCTCTTTCAGTCTTTCCTGGCTAACCTGCTACTCTCAAGTGCCCTAACTGAGCCATCGCATCTCATCCTAACGCAAGCCCTTTTCTTCCTCTTGAAGAGAGATTCAACTTCCTCATAAACAATGACTCCTGCGCTCGACAGCTTCCTGACAGCCTGACCAGTACATACTTATCAAGCACCCACAGTAGCTAGTTCTAGAATAAACTCCACATTTCAATTGTGCCCACCCCCTACCATTTCCTTCCCCATCCTATGCATCCTAATTCTTGCCTAATCACATCGTAATTGCCTTTCCCACAGCTATAAATTTTGCCCTGCGGAATATACCTAGCCCTTTCCATCACTAAAGTAAACATAACTGAATTGTGGTCACTATCACCAAAGTGCTCATCCACCTACAAATCTAACACCTGGCCAGGTACATTACCCAATACCAACTTTACTGTGGCCTCGTCCCTTGTTAGCCAGTCTACATACTGTTTCAGGAAACCCTTCTACACATAATGGATAAAAACTAACCCATCAAAAGTACTTGAACTATAGTATTCCCAGTCAATATTTGGAAAGTTAAAGTCTATATTCCAGAGATCTAATCTTGCTAATCAGTCTCCGATGGGGAACCTTGTTGAACATCTTACTGAAGTCCAGATAGATCACGTCCACCCCTCTGCCCTCAACAATCCTCTTTGTTACTATTTCAAAAAACTCAGTCAAGTTCGTGAGACATGATTTCCCATGCACAAAGCCATCCTGACTATCCCTAATCAGTCCTTGCCTTTCCAAATACATGTAAATCCTGTCCCTCAGGATCCCCTCCAATAACTTGCCCACCACCAACGTCAGGCTCACTGGTCTATAGTTCCCTGGCTTTTCCTTCCCACCTTTCTTAAACAGTGACACCATGTTAGCCAAACTCCAGTCTTTCAGCACCTCACATGTGACTAACGATGATACAAATATCTCAGCATGGGGCTCAGCAATCACTTCTCTAGCTTCCCACAGAGTTCTAGGGTACACCTGATCAGGTCCTGGAGATTGATCTACCTTTACGCGTTTCAAGACATCCAGCTCTTCTTCCTCTGCAATATGGACATTTTTCAAGATGTCACCACCAATTTCCCTACAACTGTATCTTTCATGTCCTTTTCCACAGTAAACACTGATGCAAAATACTCGTTCAGTATCTCCCCCATCTCCTGCTGCGCCACACCAAGGCTACCTTGTGATCTTTGAGGGGCCCTATTCTCTCCCTAATTATCCTTTTGTCTTTAATGTATTTGTAAAAACCATTTGGATTCTCCTTAACTCTATTTGCCAAATTTATCTCATATCTCCTTTTTTCCTTCCTGATTTCTCTCTTAAGTATACTCCTATGGCCTTTACACTCTTCTAAGGATTCACTCGATCTATTCTGTTCATACTTGACATATGCTTCTTTCTTTTTCTTAGTCATCCAGCATTCCCTACAGCTACCAGCCTTTCCTTTCACACTAATAGGAATATGCTGTCTCTGAACTCTCATTTTCCCACTGTCCCATTGTCTGCGAATATTTGCCCCCAGTCAGCTTTTGAAATTTCTTGCCTAATACCTTCAAAATTAGCCATCCTCCAATTTAAAACTTCAACTTTTATATCCTGTCTATCCCTTTCCATTACTATTTTAAAACTAATAGAATTATGGTCGCTGGCCCCAAAGTGCTCCTCCATTGACACTTCAGTCACCTGTCCTGCCTTATTTCCCAAGAGTAGGTCAGGTTTAAATCTTCTCTAGTAGAAGTATCCACACATTGAATCAGGCAATTTTCTTGTACACACTAAACAAATACAATTGACAAAATTTGGAGAGTTGTATGTGGTTGTGTAGTTTGCTTGATTTGAGCAATATGTTTGTCTTTCAGATTTAATATTTCTGCTGGGGTTGATGACCTTTAGAGCGTGTCAAGCCTTTGTGTGGCACAGCAGGAGATGGGGGAAATACTGAATTTGGAAGATTTCACACACTGTCATAGCATTATCACAACCTCTGCATCACGAATTCTGCTCTCGATACCATATTAATAACATACCCATTTCCCTTGCTTTATCCAGATGATACTTCTGCAAACAAATTAAATGGTTTGCAAATGCTTTGGAGCAGCTATTTGAGGAAGATGCTTTTGAAATACTGTCTGTTCTCCCATGAACATGCTTAAGCTTATGGTGAACTGCCTCAGAACTTCTGCTTATGTCAACTTAGCTTTCCTAGAAACAAATTTCTTTTCTCTGGAACAGACTTTCATTGCAGGATCTCTTATTCCTAAGATAATCTTACCACCAATGAGATCGTCTTTGAGTTGTCCAAATTCTCAGAATTCAACAAAATCAACCAGCATGGTCACACACTAATTAATAGGCTCCCTCTTACCCATGCTGTAATGTTGAATACAAATATTCATAAATAACATTAATATTGGGTTTTAAATAAAGTCTTCAAAATTTGCAAAAGCTTTGCAGTCTCGCTCTTTTGGTGTTCGTGGGATCCAGGATGTAAAGCTGCTTGTAGCCCTTTGTGTTCCCAGCACTAGTAGCCCGGTTGCCCCTTTTACTTGCCCAGGTTTATAAATTAATCCAGCAGTTATATCATTGTTGTGCCACTGGGATTGAAAAAGCATTCAAATTCTGTCTCACATATCCATTCATTTCCACAGCAGCAGCGAATGAAAAATGCACAACAGTTTTGACTTGCTTAATGATTCAATGTTGCTAAGTTTTTTTTCACTACTTCTTTCTTTCAGTTGTTTCTTTCAGTAGCTAGCTGCTTTACAGTCCTGAAAAGCCACACATTTTTGGCTGTATCATTCCTGACAGCATGTTGCAAGTGAGGTCTGGATTGGTTGCCACTGACTGCACTGATAACAGAGGTAGAAGTCACTTGATCACGGTAGGCCAACAATACACTAAGTACAATTGCACTTCTCCAAGCAACATTTAGAAATGTATTCTCAGTGATCCTTCCTTTCTTACAGCAACTTAATTCATGGCATAGTTTGTAAACTTAAACTTTTCAAATTGTTTAGATCTTGTCATATTTACAATTTACATTCCATTTCAGACATTTAACTGACTAGCTATTAAGGTTTAGTAACATAATTTTTAAAAAAGTCATATTCAGACTTTAAGAACCTGTTCTATTTTTTCTGAAGTACAGTAGTTTACATTTTCTATTGACTGTTCTTCCCCTTAAAACAATTTATATTGCAGCAAGATCAGGTCTTATCGCTCAATGTTGCCATTTGTTTTCAAACAAAGGGTAGCCAGTACTGAAGCACTACTTGCTTTGACATTATGTTACTGGTGTATTTAAAGATGCTAATCACCTGAGACAAAGTCTAAGCACCAGGGCAACATCAGGATGACAAACACAACATTATGTAAACATTGTACCAATAAACCTGTGCAAAAATACATTAAAGTTATTATGACATACATCTGTGTGCCAAAGCAAATATCATATCTTGGGGAGATCTGATATTAAAAACATGGCTTAAGACTCACATGTACCTAATTGTTAAAATAACCACACACAAGAGCTTTGCTTCTTCAAAAAGTGCTATTTATTTAAGACTATTCTGCAGTTAATTATACACAGTATTGTGATTGAGGAAAATATTTTCTGCATAATAATTTTTTATAAAAGTGACTGATAGCATAGTTAACTGATGGGAATAAACAAGATGGTAGTTTGGACGAACTATGTATATAATGGTGCACTGGCACTTTTTAAAACAAATTGACAAGTTTGTTCTGAAAATCAAATAATCTGTTAATTTTCTGATGACTTTTTATTTTTAAACCAACCACTGCCCTCTTTCCACAAGCAATGACTGTTATGCTTAATAACACTTAGCTGAAGAAGCATGGGAGACAATCATTCTTCATTGTACTCCACCACTTGCAGGAAAAATGTCCAGAAAATTCTGCAAAAACAAAAAAAATGTCAAATATTAAAATATACAGCGATGTTTGAGGAGATTTGTTGCTCAGGTGGATGGTAAGTCTGTGAGCTTGCTCACTGAGCTTGAAGGTTTGTTTTCAGATGTTTCATCACCATACTTGGTAACATCATCAATGAGAGTCTCTGGTGAAGTGCTGGTGGTATATCCACCTCTCTACTTATAGGTCTTGGTTTCTTAAGGTGGGTGATGTCATTTCCAGTTCATTTTTTCAAGGGAAGGTAGATAGGATCTAAATTCATGTGTTATTGATGGAGTTCTGGTTAGAATGCCTTGCTTCTAGAAATTCTTGTGCCTGCTTTTGTTTTGCCTGTCCTAAGATGTGTGTGTTGTCCCAGTCAAAGTGATGCCCTTCTTTGTGTGTACGTGTGGAAACTACGGGTCATGTTTTTTGGTGGCAAGTTTCCTGCTAGTTTGTCCAATGTAGTGTTTTTTACAGTTTTTGCATGGCACCTTGTAAATGATGCTCATTTTGCTGGTAGTATCTAATGGATCCTATTTAAGTGTGTTTGTAGGTTTGTGGGCTACCATGATGCCAGAGTGTCTAAGTATTCTGGAAGTCAATTCTGATATGTCTTTGTTGTAAGGTAATGTGGCTATAGAGTTTGGGTTATGTTGTGTCTGCTTGTTTGGGTTGTTTCTAAGGAATCACATCTATTAACATTGTCCTGGCCAAAGAAACACTGGCATCACTACTGGGAAAACCTGGACCACAAATACCTGACAGCACCAACTTCACCAGCAAAGACAACATTCTCAAGCTAGTGAACCTATGCCTCACCACCCACTACACATTCTATAACAAAACCTACAAACAAGTCAACAGAACAGCTATGGGATCACCAACATCAGGGCTGATAGGGGGAAGCAGTAATGCAGAGACTTAAACAAGCTGCCCTCCCACCTATCCAACCCAAACTTTGGGTCTGCTATGTAGATGACACCTTTGTCATCACAAAACAGAACAAATTAGAGGAAACATTCAACATCATCAACAATATCCTGACAGGCATAAAATTCACAAAAGAGGAGGAAAACGTTAACAGATTCCCATCCGTACACATGACAGTTGGACGTACAGTTAACAGAGAGCTTCAAACTAGCATCTACAGAAAAACAACACACAAGGACCAAATACTTAAGTTCAGAAGCAATCCTCCCAACACCCACAAATGGAGCTGCATTAAGACATTATTTCAATGAGCTACATCACACTGCAGCACTCCGAGACCTACAAGAAGTAGAAGAAAAATATCTGTACAACATTTTCAAGAAAAACGGGTACCCAATAAACACAATGCACCGAGTTTGTCAGAAACAACCCCCAAACAAACAGACACAACACAACCAAAATCTATAGCCATACTACCTTACATCAAAGACATGTTAGAAATGACTTCCAAACTACTCAGACCTCTTGGCATCATGGTAGCCCACAAACCTACAAACACACTTAAACCTAAAGGATGTATTAGATACCACCAACAAAACTAAAGTCATCTACAAGATACCATGCAAGAACTGTAAAAAACACTACATCGGACGAACTAGCAGAAAAACTTGCCACCAGGATACATGAACACCAACTGACCACCAAAAGACATGACCCACTATCACTAATTTCTATACATACAGACAAAGAAGGACACCACTTTGGCTGGGACAACACACACATGCTCAGACAGATGAAACAAAGACACAACAAAAATTCTTCAAGGCATGGCAGACTGATTAGATTCCCTACAGTGTGGAAACTGGCCCTTTGGCCCAACCAGTCCTCCAAAGAGTAACCCACCCAGACTCATTTCCCTCTGACTGATGTACCTAACACTATGGGTAATTTAGGATGACCAATTCATCTGACCTGCACATCTTTGGACTGTGGGAAGAAACCCACACAGACATGGGGAGAATGTGCAAACTCCACACAGACAGTGGCGCAAGGCTGGAATCAAACCTGGGACCCTGGTGCTGTGAGGCAGCAGTGCTAACCACTGAGCCACCGTGCCACCCATTCCATCAATAAACACATGGAATTAGATCTTATCTTCCTTCCCTTGAAAAAAAGAACTGGAAATGACATCACCCACCTTCAGAAACCAAGATCTATAAACAGAGAGGCGAGACATACCACCAACATTTCACCAAGGACTCTCACTGATAGTGTTACCGAGTATGGTGACAAAACATCTGAAAACAAACCTTCAAGCTCAACAAGCAAACTTCCAGACTTATTAAAATATACACGTTTGTGAGATTTTATAGCTCTTCCAAAATAAAAACTTTATTCCAAGTTATATCCTTGTTTAATGGTGTTGTACATTCTATAATAAGGCAGGACCTGCAAATAAAATGGTTAATGGTTGTGCTTTGAAATTCCACTTTGTGGGAAGTTCACACCAAAGGGAAAGAGGAGGTGAAGAATTTCTTGATGCAGATCTGGATAGGTTGCTTTTAAGAAACTTTAAGAACCGAAAATAGAATTTGTATTTTAAAAATAAAATGGAAGACTTTGGATTAGATCAGCATCACTAAAACCAAATGAACGCCCTTGGAGAGGAATTTTTTACTTTAGGGGACATGGGTTTAAAGTATGCAAAATGAGTGCATCAGGAATTCAATTCCACCTCATCACCTTCCACATTTTAATTGCTGTGTGTTAAGCTGCATGTCACCAAATAATTTATTGGCAAGTAAAACTCCTCCCTTTGTCTGAATTGTTGTAAAAGTTTAGAACAGCAAATTCATTCTTTCAACTCTGAGTACTATTTGCGCCAATCATATTGTTGCCATGGTCAGAGTTTAGAGATGGCCAATAAACAATTCATTTTATGTATAACTACAGTGACGCAGATTGCAAGGTCATAACCGAAGAATATCCTGCCAACTTTACATGTTCTCCAGTAAACCACAACAGGTATGGTTTTATAAGAAGTCATAATGACAAAAGCATTCAAAGCTGTTTGCTTAATTTCAGTTGCTAAGTGTTACACTTCAACTACTGATTGATAGTTTTATTTGGTGATCATAGAAACACTTTAACTGCCCACTACAAACAACAAAACAGTGTGATGGTTAGCTGTGAAGGAGTATGGAGCTTTCAGACCTTCTGAAGGGTTAGTTGAATTGAACTGTGGAACTGAATGCAACCAAACGTCTCCACGAAGCGATTCCCAGAATGGGCTGCCATAGCAGTAAAGGCACTCTTGTGCTGGATGGATCCCACAAAGATCAAGATCATCCCCAAAAAGAAACAGAAGACCAGAATTCTAAAATTGAAAATCCTACAAAGGATAATCTACCAAATGAGAAGAACGATGAGCTTGAATTAGTAACGAATTAAATAAGACTGTTTCCTGGTGAAGAACACAAGGTTTCATTTATTTCTATATATAATTTAATCTTATTTATTTGCCTTTGTCAGTGCCAAATAGAAATAACCTGTGGCATTTTTGTTTCTGTTGTTAATCAACTCAAATACTTCATCCTCAGGCATTGTGAACAAGATGCAGCGAAGGATTCAAACCATTAAACCTTTTTTTTGGAAATTAAAACCGTCATTTATCTTCATGGTCAAGATGTCCAGATGCAGTGATCCAAAGGATTCGTCAGCCTCAAAATACTTCAGGCAGTTTGATCAAATCTAAATCAGTAGAATCATGTTTTGAATTATTTTAAAGCATTGAAATTGAAATTCTTTTACAAGGATGTTTATTTTAGCAGTAATCAATTTGCACATTAGCAGAGGTTGTAAAACCTGCAGTCGAACATTGTAAATTGTGTTTTGTTATTTTGTTATTATCATATACCACACTTTTAGCTACCACTAAATATAATGGTGTGTTCATCAGCAGTGTAATATGTAGCACAAGATGGGGTTTTATAAAACATTGATACATATTCACTTGATTTTGCTGGATGTATTTCACTGCACTGTGCCAGAAATAAAACATTACATCAAGAACTGTGATATTACAGTTTTATAGTAAATAGCATTCAAGTATCAGAACAATGCTGCTAAGTATTAGAAACAGTCTTTAGTTGCATAAGGTCATTGAATCAAATATGTGGTATTGTAGACCACTCAAGTCAGTGATTAAAATAATATTTTATTAGTAATGCATAAAATAAATATGGAAAATATACATTAGCATGCATTAAGTGGTTAGATTTCTCCATGAATTATCCAGGACATCTACAATTAGGTAATGGTGTCCATGGATCTTCTGCAGATGATTGAGGGAACCTGAATGATGCTCACATGGCATTTCTTGAACAAGGTGATTTGGAGGGGCTTTGGGAAATAAATGGATCAGTTTTGATAATGTGAAATGTGACAATACACCGTAGGATTGGTATTTCTTTAGGGCAACAAGACCACATTTGCAAACCATGTGCAATGTATGAATGAGTGAAAGCACCTCATCTTTCCCAGTATGAAATCAAGGTTCCACAGAGAAGCTCAGCAATGAATTTGGCAGCTTTCCTACAAAGCACACAAATACTTCGCTCTCTGGCAGACATGAAATCCACTGTGTGATGTTAAAACCATCTTCTGAAATTTCATTAAGGTCAGACCAATAATATAGGATGGAAAATCAGACTGTAGACTTTAACATTGAAAAAAAGAATTATCAGGAATCCAAGCATCACCAGTAATAGCAATAATCATGTCTGTTGCAAGAAATACATACTTACCTGACCTGTAGTACAGCAAATAAAGTCTAGAAACTATACAATGAATCCTTGGTTATCCACCCAGTTATTCTTGCAATTTCAAAAACAATTTTCAACATTACTATTTTACTTGACAGTTTTTCTCTCTTATGTAGTGTGAGATAATTACAATGCCATCCTATTCTTGACAGCCATTTGACAGTCAACAGACTCTTTAATTGTCTTGATGAAGGCTGTACTGCCACCGAGGGCTTCAGTCCTGCCTTTGGGAACTGCTAGCTTTGATTGTCCAACAGTCCTCTGGGTCGAAAAGTGTGGTGCTGGAAAAGCCTGGCAGGTCAGCTCACATCTGAGGAGAAGGAGAGTCAACGTTTTGGGCATGCACCCTTCATCCGGAATGTGGTGGGGGGTGGGGTGACTGGTGGGGAAGGGGGCTGAGAGATAAATCGTGGGGTGGGGGGTGTTGGAGCGAAATAGGTGGGATGGTGATTGGTGGATGCAGGTTGGGGGTGATTGTGATAGGTCGATGGGGAGGGTGGATCAGATAGGTGGGAAGGAAGATGAGGGTGGAGCTGAGTTGGAGGGTTGGGTGGGGGATGAGATGGGGAAGGGCAGATTGGAAACTGGTTAAGTCAATGTTGATGCTATGTGTTCTTAGGCTCCCGAGGCAGAAGATGAGGCATTCTTCCTCCAGTTGGCAAGTGGCTTTGATTTGGCACTGGAAGAGGCCTAAGACTTGCATGTCCTTGGGGGAGTTAAAGTGGTTGGCCATAGGACAATGGGATTGTTTGGTGCATGTGGCCCAGAGATGTTCCCTGAAATACTGTGCGAGTTGACATCCTGTCTCCCCACTGTAGACCACATCGAGAGCAATGGATGCAGTAGATACAGTGGGTGGATGTGCAGGAAAATCTCTACCGGATTTGAAATGATCCTTTGGGGCCTTGGATGGAGGTGAGGGAGAGGTATGGGGATAGGTTTTACACCTCATGCGGCAGCAAGGGATGCTGCAGGGAGTGGAGGGTGGGTTTGTGGGGGGGCATGGACCTACTGAGGGAGTAACAGCGAGAATAGTCTCTATAGAACGCAGATAGGGGTGGGGCGGGGAATATATCTTTGGTAGTGGGTTCTGATTTTAGGTGATGGAAATTGAAGCACACTCTTTTGAACTGACCCACGTGTCCATCTTCCTTCGCACCTATCCGCTCCACCCTGACCACTGACCCATCACAATTACCCCCCACCTCCATCCACCTATAGCCTTCCCAACTACCTTGCCCACTACCTCAACCCCACCCTTCTACTTATCTCTCAGCCCCTTCCCCCTCCACATTCCTAATGAAGGGCTAATGCCTGAAGCATCGTTACTCCTCCTCCTTGGATGCTGCTTGACCTGTTGTGCTTTTCAAGCGCCACGCTTTTCGAATCTGACTCTCCAGCATTCACTTTCAACTGTCCTCTGGTCCCAGCCATAAGGAGAGGTGATAACTACACCTCATTGTCCAGGGCATCCAGCAGCTCCTGATGAGGATGATGTGGTGAGTGGAGGAAGAGGGGGTTTGGTTGGTGGGTGGGTGAGTCATGGGGGCAAAGGGGAGAGACAGGTCAAGGGGAATATATGAAGAAGGAAAAGAGCTGAGGGACTCAGATTGGCCCATGATACCTAAAAAGGAGTTAGCCCCCTTTCCTCACCACCAGCATGAAGTGTGGTCATGATGCAATCTCCTTTACATTGGCAAAACCAAGCACAGACTGGGTGACTGTGTTTTAAAACACCTCCACTCTGTAGGAATGACCCTGACCCCTCGGTTGCTTATTGTTTCAATAACCCCCCCTACTCTCATGCTAGCATTTTTATCCCAGGCCTGCTGTGATGTTCCAATGAAGCACAACTGAAGCTTTAGAAACACCTCATTTTCCATGTAGGCACTTTACAGCCGATGGACTCAATATTGAATTCCACAACATCAGGGGCTGAGTGTATAAAATCTGTCCTCCATTTATCATATCGCAACACCCATACCCACATCAATCAGAGCCTTGTCCTATTTGTGCCTCATTTATTTTACTCTCAGTTGAGAGGATCCTTCTCCTTTTTCATACTTTAATTTACATCACTTTTACATCTCTTTTTCTCCTACACCACAATGAGTGACCACTTTGCCTTTTGCAAAGGGCCTTCACACCATCCGTTCCTCTCACTACTCCTGTGCCACTGTCAAAATGATTTCAATAAAGCACCATGTTCTAACTCCTTTCAACTACGGTTGCATTGTTTCTTCTGTCACATTTTATTAACATGATTTCTTTTTGTTATACCTCATTGGGGTAATAATCTGGAAGTCAAGTCCCTTTTCCTGGAGTCAACCCAAAAGTTAACTATTTTAATAGCTATGCAATATTCCCCAAATTACTTGTCTTTAGACCTAAATTGACTGATGGAAAGCATAAGCATGTACTTAGCAAGAATGACTGACTGTTTATCTGTAGTTAGAATCCATTTCTCTGTAATAAATAATTAAAAACATCAACATAACTCTACTCATTAAAACTTTAGCCCCTTTACAAACATTTCCTGCACACACATATGACACAGACAGGAAAATAAAATACCTGGTAAGATGGCTGGACCGAGACATGAGGAAGGCATTTCAATGATTCCTATTCGCAACGTTCACTGAGATGTTCCTCTTGGCTGTTTAGTACATGGTGCTCCTTGTTTCTCCTACTCCATATTCTTTCACTTGCTTGCAGAAGGTGCAGGGTTGCTTATAGCTTATAGCAACTGAGGCAAAAATAAAGCAGCTTTCTTCAGCCTTAAGCATATTGTTACAATAAAGAGTCAGCTGTTGACCTTGCAGAGATCTGATGGCTTCTCCCTCAAACATTCATACCCCGAAACTGGGAGCTAACCACATGGTTGTTGGCAGCTAGGAGCTCTTGCCATTAATAACTTGTTGCTAGCTCACACAGGTGTAAGCCACTTGTTGCTGGCCAAAGCTCCATCAGTAAACAGTCTCTAGTTCCAGTTTGTTTGCCACCACATTTTTATTACAACTTGAACAAGCAGATGTGTAAACAGCACTTGCATCAGGCTACTTGCTTGCATGAAGTACAGCAACCTCTCAACAATCCTTGTTTTTTTAAAAATAGTTCTTTATCCAATTTCAGTCCACAATAAGTACAGAAAAATGAAGCAATACAGTCTTTACATGTTAAATTTTGAAATAAAGTTCTTCAGTATCTAAATGCTACTGCATATTTGAATTTAAAGCTTTCATACCTGCAATAAATCAATGTTATTTTATTCTTTGTTTGGAAGATTTTTATTTTGTTCTTTTACAACTTTAGATATTGTATAATAACACTGCTGTAACTGTGTACTGCTTACTGGGGGTCTTCTTATCTGTTTGTGTTCATAATCGAGGTATTCCACTTTCTCCAGGTAAAATAAAGGTTTTGCCATAATTTAAAATTTTTAAATGGGCAAAATGGACATATTCCCAGCTTTCACATGCTAAAATATAATGTACAGCCCCTTTCACATTTTCCCAAGTTTATGTATGTTGTTGTGCCAGACAGTGGTCCACAATTTGCTTATGAGTGCTTCAGCTAATTCTAGATTTGGTCATGTCACAAGCTTGTCAAGGTACTCGTAATCAAATGGAGAAGTTAAGCATGTGGCTGGCCAGTCAAGCCATTTGTGCAGAAGAATGCTGAGTTTAAATAGGTTGCTAAATTAATGGTTAACCCAATTCCTGTGTGGTTTATCGTAATCAGAATTGCTGAAGGTTAGAAAGCTGAAGTGTCAACCCTATATTATGCCAAATAAATTGACCACACAGTTGCACACTTGTGACCATTCAGATGTGTAAAGAAGGAACAGTCTATTTGGCAAGGCCTCGATTAGACCACATGATATAGGAGCTAAAGTAGGCCATTCAGCCCATTGAGTCTGCTCCGTAGTTCAATGAGATCATGGCTGATTTAATTATCCATAAATTCACTTTTCTGCCTGTTCCCCACGCCACTGACTTCTTTTCTGATTAAATAAATAATCTACCTCAGCTTTGAATATAGTTAACAACCCATCCTCACCAGCCTTCTGCAGTAAAGGATTCCACAGATTCACTACTTTCTAAAAAGAAATTCCTCCTCATCACTGTCTTAGATATGTGACCCCTTATTCTGATGTTATGTCCTCTGGACCTCGACTCTCCCACAAAAGGAAACAACTTCATCACATTTACCCTGTCAAACCCTGCAAAGTATTGCAAGGACTTGTCTCATTCTTCCACATTCCAGTGAGTACAGGCTCAACCTATTCAATCGGTCCTCATCAGACAATCCCTCCACGTTTGGTGTCAGTCTAGTGAACCTTCCCTGGACTGTCTTCAATTTTTTTCCTTAGTTGAGGGACCCAAAACTGTTCACAATATTCCAGCTGTGGTCTAACTAGTGCATTATACAGTTTTAGAAAAAACTCTTTATTTTTTTATTCCATCTCCTTTGAAGTAAAGACCAATATTCCAGCTACATTCCCTGAACTTGGATGCTAGCCTTTTGTGATTAGTGGACCAGGGCTCCCAAATCTCTTTGTTCTGTAGCTTTCTGCAGCTTTATTCTATTTAAAAATAATATTTAGCTCCCTTTTGTTTTTCTGGCAAAAATACATATGTCACATTTCCCCACATTTATACTCCATCTGCCAAGTTTTTGTTCACTCACTGAACCTGTCCTTATCCCTCTGCCAATTCCTTATATTATGCTTACCACTTGCCTTCCCACCAATTCTTGTGTCATCTGCAAGTTTGGCTAAAGTGCATTCACTTTCCTCATCAAAGTAATTTATATATGTCATAAATAGTTAGAACTCCTACAGTGTGGAAACTGGCCCTTCAGCCCACGAAGTCCATACTGCCCCTCCAAAGAGTTTCCCACCCAGACCATTCCCCTAATACATCGAAGCTACACAGCCATGAACACTGTGGGTAATTTAGCATGGACAATTCACCCAACCTACACATCTTTGGACTGTGGGAGGAAACCAACACACAGACACAGGGAGAATGTGTAAACTCCACACAAACAGTCACCCTGGTGCTGTGAGGCAGCAGTGCTAACCACTGGGCTGCCGCGCCATCCTTACACTATGAGTCCCTAGACAATTGTAGCCCCTCCACTGATCCCTGTTGAACTCCAGGTTTCAATTGCTGAAATTGTCCCCATATCAAAACTCTGTCTTTTAGTTAGCCAATCCTTTATCCATGCTAGTGTATTATCTCTAACCCCAAGGGATAAAAGGTTGCAGACTCCCATTAGCAGTGGTCAGTGTTAGGGGGAAGATTCAATCTCCTTCCATGGTTGCTACCTCCTGGGACAATGATGCATATGTTCTCTTTGCTGATCTCCTTTGGTTTACTGGAAATTAGTCTTTTGCTGCAATGGAAGAATAGGGCTTGGGGTCTGACTGTTACTTTGGGGGACGGGTTGAGAGGAACCAACACACTGCAGATTATTGGACCTGATCCTACCTTTTAAAACAGGAATTTTTTTTTGGTTTGTGTTGTACTCACTGGCTTAAAAGTGCAGCTTAATGTGGGGGTATGTCCAATGAGGTCATGGAGATAACAGGCACCTGTCATTTTAGCAGCTCTGCTGCCTGGTGATATCCTGGTGTTGGGTGAGGAGTGGGTGATATTTGTTTAAAGGTAGGCACATGGTGAAAAGCGAGAGAGTAGGGTCCTGTTCAGTTTAGATCAGGCAGATGATGCTCACCTCAACCTGCCAGAGGCTGCTAATGGGAGAACTGAGGCATTCCATGATCAGGCCTAATTCAAATATTTTGGCAGCTCATTGAACTGGAGATCAGGGAATTGATCAGGATGAGTGTTATGTGAGTCATTGATAGGCCTTTATCCTTCATGCTGTCATGGCTAGTTGCTTTGCTACAAATGATGAAATGTTGGAGGTTAGCATTACCCTAATTGCCATGTCTGTCAGACTGTGGGTCAGGGTTTGTTTGAAGTTGTTCACTATCACCAATCCTTCTTTCTCTGTACTGTCTCTAGGGTCTATCTAATGATCAGTTGTGAAGAATACATCACTGTACAATCTTTACAGAAGAGGCACTATTCATACTTAACGAAAGAGTTTATTGCATGATAGAAATTAGTGCAACTACAAACTGCTCAGGTTTAATTACTGGTGCAGTACTGAATACATTCATTTTCTACAAAGGCTAGTGTGGAACTGTGTCTGCGCTCAGATCGTGTGGCATCTACAGAATGAACATTAACACCTTCAGAATCATTGGCACAGGTATGGGTTGCCCTTTGAACCTGCTAAAATTTTCAATTTGATCACAGCTGATCTTCGACTTCCACACATTTCTATCCACAGGGTGCCTTGATCCCTTTAAGTAATTTATATTTAAAAATCTGTCTATCTCCACTTTCATCATATCAATGACTAAGCTTCCAAAGTCCGCTGGGATAGATAATTCCAAAGATTTACAGCCCTCACGTGAGTCTCCTTATTTTGAAATTGCCTCTCCTGATTTTAGACTGCCCAGCAAGGGAAAAGGTCAGAGCTGCATCTATCCTGCCTATCTCTTTAAGTATTTGTTTGTTTCATCCGAACATAAGGACGAGGAGCAGGGGGAGGCCATCCAGCCCTTTGAGCCTGCTCCGCCGTTCAATAACATTCTGGCTGATCTTTTCATAGCCTCAGCTCTGCTTACCCACCCTTTCACCTTCACCCTTAATTCCTTTACTGTTCAAAAAATTATCTATCTTAGCTTTACTGAGGAAGCCTCAACCACTTCACTGGGCTGGGAATTCCATACATTAACAACACTCTGGGTGAAGAAGTTCCTTCTCAATTCAGTCCTAAATCTGCTCCCCCTAATTTTAAGGCTATGCCCACTTGTCCTAGTTTTACCCACCAGTGGAAACGTCCTCTCTACTCATATCTTATCTATTCGTTCCATTATTTTATACGTTTCTATAACATCCCCACCTCATTCTTCTGAATTCCAATGAATATGATCCCACTCTATTCAGTGTCTCCTCACATGCCAAACCCCTCAACCCCAGAATCAACCTGGTGAACCTCCTCTGGACCCCCTCTAGTGCCAATATATCCTGTCTCAAGTGAGGAGACCAAAACTGCATACAGTACTCCAGGTATGGCCTCACCAGCACCCTCTGCAGCTGCAACGTAACCTCCCTGCTTTTAAACTCAATGCCTTTAACAATGAAGGACAAAGTTCCATTTGACTTCTTAATTTCCTGTTGCATCTGTAGACCAGCCTTCTGTGATGCATGCACATGGACACCCTAGCTGTCTCTGCACAGCAGCATGCTGTAACTTCTTACCATTCAATTAACAGTTGGTTTACTGGTATTTCTACTGAAAAAGATGACATCACATTTATTACCATTGTACTCCATTTGCCAGATGTTTGCCCACTCACTTAAACTTTGTAAAGTTTCACAGTCCTCTGCACACTTTGCTCTCTCACTCTTCTTTAGTGTCATCCACAGACTTTGACAAACTACACGTAGCCTCCAACTCCAAATCATCTATGTAAATTGTGAATAATTGCAGTCCCAACTTTGATCCCTGAGGCACATCATTAGTCACTGATTGCCAACCAGAATAGCATTCTTTGTTTCCTGTTGGTTAACCAATTCTCTATCCATGCTAATACATTGCCTGTTATGCCTTGCACCTTTTCTTTTGCAGCAACCTTTTAGAACATAGAACATAGAACATTACAGCGCAGTATAGGCCCTTCGGCCCTCGATGTTGCACTGCCCTGTCATACTAATCTGAAGCCCATCTAACCTACACTATTCCATGTACGTCCATATACTTGTCCAATGACGACTTAAATGTACTTAAACTTGGCGAATCTACTACCATTGCAGGCAAAGCATTCCATACTCTTACTACTCTCTGAGTAAAGAAACTACCTCTGACATCTGTCCTATATCTATCTCCCTTCAATTTAAAGCTATGCCCCCTCGTGTTTGCCGTCCCCATATTTGGAAAAAGGCTCTCCCTGTCCAACCTATCTAACCCTCTGGTTATCTTGTACTTATTTTACATTCCTGTTTTTTTTTCTTTTTTCCTTTTTTTAGAACCTCTGACACTCCTGTTTTCTCCCCTTTTCTTTACCCCCACACTCCCACCTAACTGCGGTAGTGCTTATTTTTCCCCCAGCACCCAGGTTGTGTGTGTGCAGGTGTGAGACACAGTGAGAGACACAAGGTGTGCGAATCTTTATTCAATTTCCACCACCAGGAAGAAAAGTAACATCTGGTTATTTTGTATGTCTCTGTTAAGTCACCTCTCAACCTTCTTCTCTCTAATGAGAACAGCCTCAAGGCCCTCAGCCTTTCCTCGTAAGACATTCCTTCCATACCAGGCAACATCCTAGTAAATCTCCTTTGCATCCTTTCCAAAGCTTCCACATCCTTCTTATAATGCGGTGACCAGAACTGTACACAATACTCCAAGTGCAGCTGCACCAGAGTTTGTACAGCTGCAGCATAACCTCATGGTTCTGGAACTCGATCCCTCTATTAATAAAAGCTAAAACACTGTATGCCTTCTTAACAACCTTGTCAACCTGGGCAGCAACATTCAAGGATCTGTGTACATGGACACTGAGATCTCTCTGCTCATCTACACTACCAAGAATCTTACCTTTAGCCCAGTACTTTGCATTCTGGTTACTCCGATCAAAGTGAATCACCTCACACTTGTCTGCATTAAACTCCATTTGCCACCTATCATCCCAGCTCTGCAGCTTATCTATGTCTCTCTGTAACCTACAACATCCTTCGTCACTATCCATAACTCCACTGACCTTAGTGCCGCCTGCAAATTTACTAACCCACCCTTCTACGCCCTCATCCAGGTCGTTTATAAAAATGACGAACAGCAGTGGACCCAAAACCAACCCTTGCTGTATTCCACTAGTAACTGGACTCCAGGATTAACATTTCCCATCAAACACCACCCTCTGTCTTCTTTCATCAAGCCAATTACTGATCCAAACTGCTATATCTCCCACAATTCCATTCCTTGGCATTTTACATAGCATCTTGCTGAATGCCTTTTGGAAATTTAGATGCACCATATCTATTGTGTTTGTAATGCCTTCATAGAATTCCAAAATATTAGTGAAGCATGACCTGCTCTTCATGAACCCATGCTGCATCTGCCCAACAGGACAATTTTTATCTAGATGCCTTGCTATTTCTTCCTTGATAATAGACTCAAGCATTTTTGCCATGACAGAAGTTAAGTCAACCTGTCTATAGTCCTCTATCTTTGGTTCAACTCACTTCTTAAACAGTGGCTTCACATTTGCTGTTTTCCAATCCATTGGAACAGTCCCAGAATCCAGTGAAGTTTGGAAAATTGCCACAAGTGCATTTGCTATTACTCCCACTGTTTCTTTTTGCACTGTCCCATCAATACAGATCCTTTCTGTACCGAATGCATTCCATCAGGTCATTTGTCCACCCTTAGCTCCATTAGCTTGTCCAACCTCTTTCGTGATAATGATTGTTTCTGGGTCCTCACGTACCTTTGTCTCTTTGTCAATTAGAGTCATAGAGTCATAGAAATGTACAGCACGGAAACAGACCCTTCAATCCAACCAGTCCATGCCAATCAGATATCCCAACACAATCTATTCCCACCTGCCAGCACCCGGGCCATATTCCTCCAGACCCTTCCCATTCATATACCAAGGAGAAAGTGAGGACTGCAGATGCTGGAGATCAGAGCTGAAAATGTGTTGCTTGAAAAGCGCAGCAGGTCAGGCAGCATCCAAGGAGCAGGAGAATCGACGTTTCGGGCATGAGCCCTTCCTGAAGAAGGGCTCATGCCCGAAACGTCGATTCTCCTGCTCCTTGGATGCTGCCTGACCTGCTGCGCTTTTCCAGCAACACATTTTCAGCATTCATACACCCATCCAAATACCTCTTAAATGTTTCAGTTGTACCAGCTTCCACCACTTCCTCTGACAGCTTATTCCATACACATACCACTCTCTGTGTGAAAAGGTAGCCCCGTAAGTCTCTTTTATATCTTTCCCATCTCACCCTAAACAATTACTAGAATGTTATTAGTATCCTCCATTGTGAAGACCAATATAAAATACCTGTTCAGTGCCTCAGCCATTTCCTCATATCCCATTACTAAATCCCCATTCTCAGACTTTAAAGGACCAATGTTGACTTTCGTCACATTTTTTATTTTATATATTTATAGAAACGTTTGTTATCTATCTTTATATTCTAAGTTAGTTTTTTTCCCATAATCTATCTTACTTTTCTTTATAGCTCTTTTTGTGGCTTTCTGTTGACCTTTAAAGTTTTCCCAATCTTCTAGTTGCCTGCTGATCTTGGCCACTTTGTATGCCTTCTCTTTCAATTTCATTGCCTCCCTTATTTCCTTAGACACCCATTGCAGATTTACCCTTTTCCTGCAGTCCTTCTTTTTCACTGGCATATACTTTTGCTGTGCACTTTGAAAAACTGTTTTGAAAGTTCTCCACTGTTCATCAACTGTCCCACCATAAAGTCTTTGCTTCCAGTCTACTTTAGTCAACTCCTCCCTCATACTATTGTAGTCTGCCTTGTTTAAGCACAGGACCCTGGTAATGGATTTTATCTTCACAGAGGATCCCTAACTATGATGTAGTTAATTATTCGTGTCTCATTACACAGGACCAGACCTAGGTCCGTTCAGGTGGAGACCATCCCATCGATATAGATCCCTCCTGTTCCAAACCTGACGCCAATGCCCATGAAAGGGAACCTCTCTTTCCCACACTACTTCTTTATCCATGTTTTACTTCCCTAATTTTCTTATCCCTAAGCCAATTTGCACGTGGCTCGGACAGTAATATGACCCTCGAGGACCTGCTCATTAATTTCATTCCTAGTGCTTGATAATCCCCAAGCAGGTCCCCCATCCTAGCCTTGTCAATGTGGACCATGACAACTGGATCCTACCCCTCCCACTCCAATATCCTTTCAAGCCGGTTGGAGATGTCCTGCACCATGGCACTAGGCAGGCAACACAACATGTGGGACTCCTGATCCGGTTCACAAAGGATACTATCTATCCCTCTAACTACAGAATCCCCTATAACTACCACTAGCTTTTTTTGCTCCCCCCTCTTAAATGGCCTTCTGCTCCATGGTGCCGTGGTCAGCTGGCTCATCCACACAGGGAGCAAGAATCTCATACCTGTTAGACAAGGTTAAGAGCTGAGGCTCCTCTACCTCTGAGCTCAGGATCCCCCTACCTGCCTCAATTGCAATTCACAGGCTGTTGTCCCCGATCACTAACTGAATTTGAATTACCTAATCTACTAGGAGTGACTGCCTCCTGAAACAAAGCGTCCAGGTACTTCTTCCCCTCCTGGATGTGCCGTAGTGTTTGAAGCTCATCATGTTTAAGCCAGAGTTTTTCTAACAACCAACACTTGCTGCAGATGTGGCCACTGCATCTAGGATGAGCCAGCTCCCACATCATACAGCTACAGCACATCACCTGCCCAGCCATCTTTACTTAGTTACTTTGTTAATTTATATAAACTTATGAGTTAATTACTTTGTTAATACTTCTCTGCAATGTTTCAATGAGATCACCTCTCATTCTTTGAAACTCTAGTCCAGACAAGCCCAGTTTTTCCAGTGTCTCTTCAGAGGACAGTGATGCTATCCTGGTAACTGGCACTTGCTTTACTATACCCTTTCTAAGATAAAGGGACTAAAATTATGCAGAGTGCTCCACATCTGATTTAACAAAACATCTATGCAATTGAAGCAAAACTATGTTACTGTATTAAAATCCTCTTGTGATAAAGTCTGGCATAACATTATCCTTCCTAATTGTCTGCTTAAACTGCATGTTAGCCTTAAATGACTTCTTCAAGGAGACCCAGGTCCCTTTGGACATCTGCATTTTCCAACTTCTTACCGTTGAAGAAATACACACTTGTTCTTCCTACCAATGTGGAAAACCTCACATTTTTCTATATTGTATTCCATCTGCCATTTTCTTTCCTACTGACTAAGTGTATCCAAATCATCTTGGAGCCACTTTGCAGCTTCTGCATAGCACACATCCGCACCTAGTTTTGTGTCATTTGCAAGCTTGGAAATATTTCATTTGCTCCCCACATCCAAATCATTATATGTTATGAATAACTGGGTATTGCTCCTTGAACCACCCCCCTGTGGTTTTCTTTTACTTACAAGCTGATGTAAATATTTATTAGCGATTTTTGAGAAGATCTGTAGCGTAGGTTGATGATATGGATGTTAGCTAGCTTGCTGAGCTAGAAGGTTTGTTTTCAGCAAAACTAACTTCATTTACAAAATACCATGCAAGAACTATAAAAACAAAACACTACATCGGACAGCACCAATTGGCCACCAAAAGACATGACTCACTGTCACGAGTTTCCATAAATATAGACAGGACACCACTTTGACTGGGACAACGCACACATAGTAAGACAGATGAAACAAAGACACGCACAAGAATTCCTAAATGCCTGGCACTCTAAACAGAACACCAATAAACACGTCGATTTAGATCCTATCTACCTTCCCTTGAAAGAAAAATGATCCGGAACTGATGTCACCCACCTTAAGAAACCAAGACCTATAAACAGAGAGACAGACACACCATTAGTGCTTCACCAGAGACTCTCACTGAGGATGTTACCTAGTCATGGTGTGAAATGTCTGAAAACAAACCTTCCAGCTGAGTGAACTAACCTACATCCGTAAATATTTATCTCGACAGACCAATCCTGTTGCTGTTAACTTGCCAGCTTTTTGATTGATGCATCAGCTTATGCTCATCTATTACAATGAAGGTCACTTAAAGCAGCAAGAATAATGTGAAACATTAAAGTGTGGAAAAGGGATAAAACTCATTTGCTCGAATGTAAAGAAGGTGCTGCAGGATCATGGAAATAAATAAAGGCGAATACTAATGTTACATGACCATCCTCACCACTAAAACAGTGAAAGAAGTGTATTGGTGTCTGACAATTAAAACCTTAACAAGTTTTATGATTTTTTTAAAAAAACTGGTTCTGTTTAGTTTCATTACAGAATCTAAAGAGAGTAACTATTTTACACAGGCCGACGTACTGTCTTCCTCCACCACCATCCATGCAGTAAAACCAATAAGAATGTAAACAGACTGATTTTGGATATCAACTTATTTAAGACAGGTACAGGTATGATGGGTCGAATAGCCTCCTTCTGTGCTGTAGGACTTTATGACCCTTAAGACAAAATTAAGAGGCGACTTTAAAAACAAACCAGAATGAAATAGAACAAGATACTTCTTAATGTAGGAAACAGAAGCAAATATAAAGTATTAAGAGACCTTGGAGTGCAGGTTCTCAGTTCCTTGAAAGTAGTGTCACAGCTAGATAGGATAGTGAAGAAGGTGTTTGGTATGCTTTCCTTTATTGGTCAGGGTATTGAGTATCAGAGTTGGGAGGTCATGTTGTAGCTGTACAGGACATTGGTTACGCCACTGTTGGAATATTGCCTGCAATTCTGGTCTCCTTCCTATCATAAGGATGTTGTAAAACTTGAAAGGGTTCAGAAAAGATTTACAAGGATGTTGCCAGGATTGGAGGATTTGAGCTATCGGGAGAGGTTGAATCGGGGCTGGGGCTGTTTTCCCTGGAGCGTTCGGGGCTGAGGGGTGACCTTATAGAGGTTTAAAAATTATGAGGAAAAGAGATAAGATAAGTAGACAAAGTCTTTTCCCTGGTTTGGGGGAGTCCTGAGTAGAGGGCATAAATGTAGGGTGAGAGGGGAAAGATATGAAAGAAACCTAAGGAGCAGAAGGTGATGCGTGTATGGAATGAGCTGACAGAGCAAGTGGTGGAGGCTGGTACAATTGCAACATTTAACAGGTATCTGGATGGGTATATGAATAGGGAGGGTTTAGAGGGATATGGGTGAAGTGCTAGCAAATGGGATTAGATTAGGTTGGGATATCTGGTAAGGAGTTGGACCAAAGGGTCTGTTTCCATGCTGTACATCTCTATGACTCTATGACTCTATTAGGAAGTTTAAAGTTGAGGGAAATTTTCTGCTTTTCCCTCCCAAGTGTATCACAGCATATTTACAACATTTTCATTTGTAAGGTTTTTTGTAAGTTTTTTAATACCTCTGTCTTCATTTCTTTCTCTTTTTATATTTTTGTTTCTCAATCTCCTCCTCAAAAACACTTAATGCTTAACAAACATTGTTATTTCTTTTACTGAGATTAGCTTCATGGACGATTGCATGTCTGTACCCATATTTTGCTACATATGATTGAGATTTCACTCAATTATGCGTGTATGAACTATTTATTCTTCAATCATTTTCATTTTATGAACTTTTGGATTACAGATCTTTGTTTGAGGACAATTTCCTTAATCCTTGATGTTTCCATTGGCTGGCTTCGCTGACCATGCATCCAGACTAACACGTGACCCCAGTGCCGAAGGGAAAATTTGACTCAAACAGGGACACTCCATCCAAAGAAAAGGGAACTGAATACAGACTGCATATACACCAGGTAGAAGATGCAATTCTGCAGGATAAGGAACAATCAATAGCATTATTTGAGGGATTAAAGAAAAAAAAACAAAGAACTGCAAATGCTGGAAATTTGAAACAAAACCAGAAATTGTAGGTGTAACTCAGCAGGCCCTGCAGCATCTGTGGAGAGAAAGGAGAATTAACATTTCGGGTCCAGTAACCCTTCTTCAAAACTGAAGGCGTAATGCTGGATAGGACAACAGAGAGCTCTTTTCTCTTTGAATTGTGACATATGGTATCTTTTGGCTATTTGGACAAGCAGACAAGGTCTCACAATAATATCCAAAGGCACCAGCTTCAAACAATGTCACACACTCTCACTACTGCAGAGGGGTGTTCAAATTTTGAAGTGGAGGTTGAAACCATAAAGTAAAAAATGAGGTCTGCAGATGCTGGAGATCACAGCTGCAAATGTGTTGCTGGTCAAAGCACAGCAGGTTAGGCAGCATCTCAGGAATAGAGAATTCGACGTTTCGAGCATAAGCCCTTCATCAGGAATCATGATGAAGGGCTTATGCTCGAAACGTCGAATTCTCTATTCCTGAGATGCTGCCTAACCTGCTGTGCTTTGACCAGCAACACATTTGCAGTTGAAACCATAAATCCTTGGCTATAATTGCAACTGGATAAGTTAAGCTGATAATCATTGTGCCAGAATTAGCTGGAAAGTGATAGTAAGTTTAATGTGTGACTATCTTTACTGTGTACATTGTCTAGCAATAACCGGTGAGGATGTGGTGCGCTGTAAATTGTGAAACATTGTAAATTTATAGGTGACTTGCCTTTTGTGTCATCTTTACTCTTATGAAAACAGCAGCTTGAAATCAAGTGTTAACACTAAAAAACTGAAACAAAGATACCTCCAATAAAGTTATATAGCACCTTGCAGACAGTTCATTCATTTTATTCGCAGTGCTCATTCCTTGATTGATGACATTGGGAGGAATTTGAACCCCCAAAAGCAGATGGGGTGGACATGCGTGGGTCATTAAAATAATGTTTTCTTTTGAATCAGGATCAGAAGCCAGCACCATATCATCCACTTCTGGGTTTTAATGGAGGTGCATTTGTGTGTCTGCAAATAAACTACTTTCCTGAGGCAGGTTGTTAATTAGTGCAGGTTTATGAGTAACATTGCAGTCATTAACATCCTTAGGAGACTTTAGTTATTTTTTTTAAATCAACTATCACAGACTTTTAAATCAATGTTTTCAGTGTGGGATTTCCAAGATTCTGGAGCTGGCAATGAAAGTGAAGTGAAAATAATTGACAAGACAGGCAAGTGTTTCTTGAGCCTTGTTTTGTGGACAAGAAGGAGTAGGCACCAGTCCCCAAGGGCAACAGATATGTGCGACGTTTATAACCTCAGGCTACATGAGATGGCTACAATGATGAGCATGTCTCTTAAAGGTACACGGACATACCATCAGTGAGACACAACACAACAATGGATGAGAGATTTTTGAGTTAATGTGTCGGGTCAGGTGACTCTTCTTTAGAAGGGTTCTGAAGAAGAATCACCAGACCCAAAATGTTAACTCTGATTTCTCTCCACAGATGCTGCTACACCTCCTGAGATTTTTCTAGCAATTTCTGTTTTTGTTTCTAATTTCCAGCATCCACAGTTCTTGTGGTTTTTATGAGAGATGTTTGGTTATTTACGATCAACTGACAGAATATCTAGCTGTGTTGTTGCAGGAGTAAAAAGCCAGCGTGTTAGAGGCAGGTGCAGTTATAATGTTTAAAAGATACTTCGATAAGAACATGATTAAAAAAAACATTTGGAGGGATAGGGGGTGAGTGGTGGCAAATGCAGGCAGATGGGACTGGTTTAGTTCAGGAACATGGCCGGCATGGACTGGTTGGACCTGATGAAGGGCTTTTGGTCTGAAATGTCGATTCTCCTGCTCCTCGGATGCTGCCTGACCTGCTGTGCTTTTCCAGCACCACACTCTTGACTCTAATCTCCAGCATCTGCAGCCTTCACTTTCACCTGGTTGGGCAAAAGGACCTGTTCCGTGCTCTCTGACTCTATGAATAACTGACAACTTTGAAAGGATATGACTCAAGGAATCATTAGTGCCACAACTTCTTATGTTCTCTGTCAAACCTGAGGTTGCAGACCAATCTGAAAGCTGGCAATTGTTGTTTGTGGCTGACCAGTGTGATTAAATGGAGCAGATTATTGCTGGCAGTGTTAACATCTGAACCGTACTGTAGAGACAATAGGGGATATGATGGCAGGGCTTATCATAACAAACAAAAAGCACAAAATAAGCCTGTTAATTGGAGTTAAATAATGTGCCAGATCAGCGGACATTCAGTGGCCTGTGTGCTGGAAGATGGGCTGCAGGAAGCAGCAACAAAGTTCATGCTTTCTTCACATTACAGATTTGGCATCAATGCAATGTTGGAATTTTTGGCATTTGGCTTCCAAAAGTAATGAGTACAACTGTTATTAGAGGCTACCATTGACACTGGCAAAGTTACCAGAATAAAGTCTGTCATTTTTTCCATACCTTTTTAAATTTGAGGCTGGGAGGGTTTTCCGCACTGCTGTTTTTTTTTTGTTTAGCAACTGGAGCGGTTTTTTTCCTCATTTGAATCATGTGATTACAAGTAATCTTTTTCCTTCTATTTCTTAATGGGCATAATCTTATCAGGTTCTGAGTGGCCTTTGCTATGGCAAAATGAGGAGTAGAATTGGGCAAAATGGTTATCTCATGGTTTCATTTCAACTTTCTCACCTTGTTCAGGTGATGTGGTGAGATTCTTACTCGGGAGCAGGGGATTCCCAATTAACAGTCTTTGTTGTTTGTTAGAAACCTTACTAACAGCCCAACTCACCATGGGTCTTCCCAAACTCACCATACAAACTAGCCACCATGGAAAACCTGATTTGGAAACCCGAATGTGTTTCTGGTGGGTTCAGTTCACTGCTGGCTCCAAAGGACCTCAATGTTGGACACCAAGCACCAACATCTTGGACACACTGCATAGGCACTGGCTGCACACATTCTCATGTCCTTGGACATTGGCATTGATATATGCCAGTCTCTGTGAACTCTTATGGCCCATCTCTGATCCACTTAGAAGAAGCTTCTGCACTTCACCAACATCTATCATTGTCATAGCGCTGTAAGGATACTGTGCATTCACGGACACACAACCAGCTCCTGGACTGGGCTCTCCGCTGGCTGACACTTTCTCTGAGTCCATGTGGTTGCTCATAGTGTGACAGATGGCCCAGAAACAGAATGGCTAGGCCCAAGACCAGAATGGGCAACCTTTGAGCAGCTAGGCCTGATGGGACATTCGAAATAGTCAAGCACAAAGCATCCACACAAGACAAAGGCAGCTGAGGACAAGCCTGTACCTACCCTGGTAAACGAGGCTTGTTTGTGTATTGGAGAGCAGTGAGCTGACTCACTGGCGCCTTGGGTTCCTACTATCTCCATCTTTGGAGAGGGGATGAGTCCTTAGCACATCCAGGACTGGATGCCAAAAATAGTCCAAGCGTTTTACATACATAACATTTGGGATCCCATTGGAGATCATGATGTGCAGGTCCTGGTCTTGGATGAAGGTGTACAAAGTTAAAAATCCCTCAATACCAGGTTATAGTCCAACAGGCTTATTTGAAAGTGTAAGCTTTCAGAGCGCTGCTCCTTCATCAGGTAGCTAGCTGACAAAGGAACAGCACACCGTAAGTTTATACTTTCAAATACATCTGTTGGACTACAACCTGTTGTGTGATTTTTAACATTGGAGATCATGACCTTGACTTGGAAGATTGATTGGCTGATGGCCTGAGAACATTCTCGAAAGATGCAGCAGACAGGAAGAAGAAAAGACATCAAGTAGCCATTCTCTTAGTGAAGGGGCAACCTAGAAGGAGGGAGAGGGAGAGAAGATAAACATAGATAGAGAGGACAGACAGGAAGAGAGAAGATAGACACAGAGACAAAAGACAGACAGAGAGAGGGAAAGAGACAGAGGGACTACCATCTGCGAGACCAACTCATCAGAGCCAACTACACAGCCTGACCAGGTTTAACTGTACAGGGAGTATCCAATTTTAATCTGGTAACCAGTAGTAGTTTTGAAAAAGATTGTAACAACGACTTAATGTTGTGATTAACAGAGTAATTAATGTAAAAATCCAGGAGTTTTATTGCAAATGAGCAGGTTGAGATAGTATTCGGCCATATGGCCCCTTTTGTGGTCTTAGTGTATTTTGTGAATAAAATCATGTGGAATTGCATGTAAGCCCTGCCCTTTTGTTTGTTTGTTTAACAAGTATAGTATCCAAGTGCAATGAGTTTACACAGAAACTGGTCAAACTGCCCAAAGTGTGGGCAACAATTACCTCACTGCCTTGCTTTGACTGGATTTTTTGCTCATTGTCCCCCCAGAGATACCAAGATCAGATTATTTTTGTCTTGCTGTGTGAATTGGCATAGACACAAAGCCAGGAAACTCACCACAGTTGTCAGCAGGCCCCAAGTTGAGTTAGATAGCTCTCACAGTAAGCCAAAGGGAATTTCCAATTCCCTGTTCGGTGTGATCCAACACACCATCCCCCTCACCTCCATCCAGGGCGTCAAACAGTCCTTCCAGGTGAGACAGAGGTTCACCTGCCTCTCCTCCAACCAGGTTTACTGGATCCTGTGCTCCCAATGTGGTCTTCCCTACATCAGGAAGACCAAATATAAACTCATTGAAATGTTTTGCCAGACATCTCAGCTAGGCCCATAAGGGCAAGCCTGACTTCCCGGTCACAGCACCTTTCAATTCTCCTTCCCATTCCCTCTCTGATATCCTCCATTGCCTCAGCGAATTTAATTGCAGTTTGGAGGAACAACACTCATCTTTCACCTGGGCAGCCTACAGCCTGGAGGACTCAACATTGAGTTCTCCAATTTCAAATAACCTCTCTTTCCATCCCTGCCTCCTCCCTTCCATCCCTCTGACTGACCCCTCCTTCCAGCTATCAACGGGATCCATTCCTCCTATCAACCTACCAGGTCGAACCTACTACCTGTATTAACCTATTACCACCTCACCACTCTGCCCTTTTCCCCACCCAAGACCCTTCCCCTCCTCTCTTTGGTTTAAGATGAGCGTGGAAAGATTTAAAAGGGACCTAAGGAGGCAATGTTTTCACACAGAGGGTGGTCCATGTATGGACTGAGCTGCCTCAGGAAGTTGTGGAGGCTGGTACAATTATTGAAAAGGGGATTTGGATGGGTATATGAACAGAAAGGCATTAGAGGAAAGTGGGCCAAGTGCTGGCAAATGGAACTAGATTTGGTTAGGATAGCTGGTCAGCATGGACGTGTTGGACCAAGGTGTCTGTTTCCATGCTATACATCTCTGTGAATCTATGACTTTATCTGCAGCTTTCCCTACCCCCATCCCTTTTCCTGAAACATCAGACTTCTCCACCTTGTGATGCTGCCTGGCTTGCTCTGCTCTTCCAGCCTCCTGCTTATCTCCTTCAGTGTGTTCGCAATCAGGATTCTCTCCTCATAAGGAGGTTGCAGCTGAATGATGGGTAGTGAACTCTCTGTCTAAACTCCTGCTCTATTGTGAGCTTTTTCCTCCGAGCATCAAATAGACTGGCTTTTCAGCGAGTTGGAAGTTGGTTTCACAGCTGTTACTTGCAGTGCAAGCGGAGATGTCACAAGTGAATGACTTGGCAGCGAGTGAGACGCCGCACAGGGTGGGTGATGCTGCTGTTTGGGTTGGGTGAGGATGAGTGAGGGCAGAGGTTACAGGCTGTAGTGAGAGTAGTGGAGCATGAGACTTGGTGGGAGGTGGGGATATTGGCAGAGCTAGAGTGAATGTGAGGTATTGGAGAGAAATGGTGACCTGGTGGAGTGGAGAAGGACATTTGCACTCTTCCTACAGTGAAGTCCATTCCTCCATACAATCTCTATAGTGTAGAAACAGGCCCTTTGGCCCAGCAACTCCTCACCAACCCTCTGGAGACTAACCCACCCAGACCCATCCTCCTATTACTCCACATTTACCTCTGACTAATGCACCTAACCTACACATCCCTGAACACTATGGGTAATTTAGCTTAGCCGATTCACCTGACCTGCACATCTTTGGAATGTGGGAGGAAACCGGACCATCCGGAGGAAGCTCATGCAGACACGAGGAGAACGTACATTGACAGTCAGTCAAGGCTGGAATCGAACCCCGGTCCCTGACGCTGTGAGACAGCCGTGCTAACCACTGAGCCACCGTGCTGCCCCAAATGTCTGGAACTACTTCAGACTGGATGACAGCCTCAGGCTGGTATATTCTGGTGTCATGGTCTCCACTGCTGGTCACGGGGATTGAAGGAAGTGCCAGCTGTGTACCCCACAGTCCTGTCGGAGCTCCAGGACAATGCTTGCAAAACAGGGCAAGGATTTCCGCTGGCTGCCATTTCTGAGGCAGACATCAGGAACCATGCAGACAGCTCTGGACTGGGTGCACAATATTTGTTTATACGTGTCACTACGTCAGAGAGACTGGTCAATTCTGGGATCTTCTGTATGTGCCGAATTGTTGTGGGAAAGATGTGTGATAAAAATTGGACTTGATACTCAGCATAAGAGCTAAAATACCAATTAATCCAGCAAATCTGGTGAGATACAGCATACAGCGTCCTCTGCTTTATTAGGAGGGGCATAGAGTACAAGAGCAAAGAGGTGAGATGGAAATTGTATAAGACAATTTTTAGACCTCAGCTGGAACATGTTGAACAGTTGTGGGAGTCACATCATAGGAAGATATGACTGCATTGTAGAGAGTGCAGAGTGATTTACAAGCACGGTTCCAGGAAGGAGAATCTTCGGCTATGAGGATAGATGGAATAAATCGGAACTGTTTTACTTGGTGAAAAGGCAGAGAAAGGATTTGATGAAGGTTTTCAAAATAATGATAGAGTAGATAGGGAGAAGCTGTTTCCACTTGTAAAAGGAAAAAGAACACAAAGGGACATATGCAGTCATGTCTAAAAGAAACAAGAGTAATGTGAGTTAAAAACCTTTTCACCGGGGAGTAGGTAAAAAATAGAATGCACTGCCTGAAATGTGGATTCAGTTGTGGCATTAAGTGCATTGGATGGTTATTTGGATAAAAGTGGTGTGTGGTGATCTGGGGAAAAGGCAAGACATTGGAACGAGATAGTAGAGCCAATGCAGACATGATGAGCCAAATGGCCTCTTTCTGCATCTTAATAATTCTGTGATTTTGTGGATACTAATGATTGAGGACTATGGTTGAGAAAGTTTGCTGCCATTAATTTGATGAGAATCCTTTTTTGTCACGTGCATTCAATGTAAAATACAGTGAAAAGTGTGTACCATTGTCCGTATATGAGCGCCATTCACAGAATAAAACTTTTAAAAACTTATACAGAATCCAACATTTCCTTCTTCGCTGCTACAGCATACCGACACCAGAGACCCACTCCGGGCTTCCCAAGCCCACACCATTACCGCTACCAGGGGCCTACTCCATGTGGAAGTGAGAGACCTGCTCCAGGCTTCACAGGCTGACCGGCCATCAGGGCAGCCAGGCTGCCTCTGAAAACACCGTCTCCAGAGCCCATCGAAGCCACCTCCTGCAGAAGAGCTCTCTTTACATTTGAGGGAAAAAAAGAGAAGGGGAAGAAGGCAGAAGATAAAGAAAAATATAGACAACGAGCTTGAACGTTGCCTACTCAGCCGCTGCCTGGTTGTCCTCCTTGTGCTGTATCTAAGGCCTGCTTAATTTATAGTGGTGGAGCTCACCATTTTGATTGGCCAGAAGTGCTCAAAGACTGCTACAGAACTACAATATTGACACTTAATAGAATATAAAACTTGAGAAAGAAATAATGCACTCACGTTTTGCTGGTTAGCTGAATTTAACTTTCATTGGAAGAAGTTTAAGCCACGAGGGAGTCTTAACAAAACAGACATATGTCAAAAGTAATTCGGCATAGATTATTGCACAATAGCAACAGGGACAAATAACATTAAACTGGTATGGCATAATTACAACCATCAGAAGCCAGAGATGACACCTCTCAGTTCACAAGGACCTAATGTTAGACTGCCCAATTCTCTAACCAAAGACTGTCTTTCTCTAACCAATGCACTTTAACATTAATTCTTCCAGAACCATTACCTTACACAACACGTTGATCTTTCGGTTTGGGAGTTATAGGTGGAGAGGGATGATCTTGGGGATTGGAAGAAAATCAGGAGGCTGGCTCTGATTGGTCACCCCTCTATAATATATACGTTCACTACATCTAGATTATTGCAAACTATTACCCCCATTCAACTGACAGCTTAGCAACATTAGTTTTCCATTTTGATAGGCGCACTTTATTTTTGGTCCTGTCTGAAGCTGAGATAATCACAGCCCAGACAGGATCAAGCCCTTAAGCAGGGCTTAATGACCACTTAAAGGCCTCAATGGCGGTGGGGCTTGGGCCTTCCCACCCAAGATGTCATTCTGGTGGAGGCAGGAAGGTGATGGGGTTTGGAGATGCCACATCCTGTCTCATTTCCATTTTCATTTCCACCTCAGGACCTGTTGCCTCTGAGATTGGAGAGTTCCATTATAGGAATCAGGCTTGCAGCTCACTTCCAATGCTTCAATGCCTTCCTTGTTTCTCAATGATCAGAATGGGACAGATAAAGAACGTTGGTCAAACTGGATCTTATAGTACTGAAGTTCATGTCAACATTTGGAGATGCTGCTTTCTATTATTGGACCTAGTCCATGTTGTATCAATACCTATCTGATTGACCTCATCTATGAACTACATTACCTCTTTTTCCATTATTTGAGCACTACTTTAAACTAAAGGGGCTTCCCAAAATTTCCTATCTTTTGAAGGGGAAATAAGAAAATATTTCGAAACTTTCTTGAATTTTACTGGAAATGCCTTTACGAAATCCTGGATAAAAGCAGTTTGGTCATTGTTTGTCCATGGTTGAATACAGCATGTTGACTTTAAGTACTTTATCCTGACAGATGAAGTCCATCAGCTCTAAGAAACAGCAGGAAAGATGGTGGAAATTGCTTGCACAGCGATTTGACAATGCACTTTATTTTTCAATCCACCCAAGGAATGTATAAATGGCTAATGGAAGTTAGGATAGAGAAGTGACCAAGACTTTAGCTCCATCAATGAGGAACAGCTTTGCGTTATACTTTTGGACCAGTGTCCTGGGGACGCGCCACTGAGATTCAGAAATTGGTATTGTCAGATGTGAAAGGCAGTCTGAGCTCAGAAGTACAGGAAAACCAATTATGATACCGTTATTTCAGAACTGGAGTTAATTCACAGCAGAGGAGCAGTAGTCTGGGAAGGGGATATATTGTACATAATTTCTTCACCAGTTCTTTACATGAGTTGAGAGGTGGGAAATGGTTTATAGCACCACCTTCTGGTGTGTAAGGGTTTAACAGGCCACATTTTTGGTTAATGGCAATGAGTTCAAGTGCTCTCTGCCTTGGAAGTGCATCATAACAGGTCCCAGTAGGTTGACTAAAAATATATTGTTTTAAATGGCCTGGATTTTCCCATCAGTGTGAAATGACACTACTTGATGCTAGCCTGGAAGAAATCTGGTCACAAATATCGAGCAGTCTCGGTGGTGTGGATTTCATGTTTGTGAGCATTAATTTTGTTACAGAGGCAGTACATGGAGATGTTCAGTGTCTGACAGTGATAGCATCCAGCCGGCTATGGTGGTAAATGCATTGAAGAATTCTCATAGGCTGCAAGAAGGAAAATGCATCAATTATCCTTTTTTGCAGAGTAGAAAGTGAAAAGATTGGGACACAGTTGCAAAATTAAGAAGAATGTGTCCTGTAAACAAACTTTAAATAAAATTGTTTATTTTAATTTTTTAAAAACTATAATGGAGTAACCTACTGGTCCTTAAATATATAATTAGTTATTTTTCTCTGGGCCAGAGTTTTTCTGCAGTAATCATGACTACTACATTACTAGGGAAGTAGAAAGAATAATAAATCAAATAATAGGGAAAGTGATCAAATGTGTGAAAATGTGATATATTGAGGCAAGGGAGGAAAATAGTTGTGTGGGAAATTAGTGTCAGAGAAGGGGTTAAAGGAACAGAGAAAAAACAGAGGAATAAACTAAGATAACAAAAAGACAAATTTAAAGGCTTTGTAATTGAATGTGCATAGCAATCATAACAAAGACAATGAATTGATGGCATACATTGAACTAAATAAACACAATCTGATATCTATTCTGGAGACATAGCTGCAGTGACAAGATTGGGTTGCAAATATTGAGGGATATAGGGCATTCCAGAAGGATGGGAAGCTGGGTAAAGGTGGAGTGGTAGCATTGTTAATCAAAGATTGCATTTAAACATTAGTTAGAGATGACTTTGGTTTAGGGAGATCAGGTTGTAGCATCAGTTTGGGAAGAGATGAGAAATAGTAGGCTGTGGAACTCACTGTCTAAGTGGTTTACAGGACCTCCAACAGTAACAACAATGTTGGGCAAAGTATACGAGTAGAAATCTTGTGTGCTTGTGAAAATGAGATGGCAAAAATCAATGGTGACTTCAAGCTACATACAGAGTGAAGTATTCAGAATATAAAGAATGGCAGAAAATGAATCAGGAGGAAAACAATCAGAAATAAGAGAAAGTTAGCAAAGAATACAAACGTACGTTTCAAGGTATTTTACGGGTACTTTAAAAAGGAAAATAGTGAATTAAAGGAGTATTAAACATCTAGAGAGAGAGAATGGGGAGTTAAAAGTAGCTAAGAAAATAGTACAGAGATAAACAAATATTGTTGCATAATGGTGACTATTAAAAAAATCCTGTGTTAGCTGTAAATTAGGGTATACAGGAGAGAGAGAAAATACAGTCACCAGGGAGTTGTTCTAAACAAACTGAAGAACCTTCAGATTGAGAGGTCTCAAGGTCCAGGTGGACTTCAGCCTTGGGTCTTCAAACATGTAACTATGAGCTTGTAGATTGATTAGTGTTAAATTTCTAAAATTCCCCCAATGCAGGAAAGATTTCACAGAATTTAAAATAGTAAGTATTACCCTTCCATTCAAGTAAAGGGAGGCAGAACACAGGAAACCAAGGCCAATTACTTTGACATTTGTTATAGGAAATGTGCTGGATTTGCTCATTAAAGAGATCATTGAGAGACACTGAGGAAGAACTCAAGGTGATCAGAAAACAAAATTAGTGAGTTTTGAGAAGATTTGTAGCTCAGGTTGAGGTTCTGGATATAGGTTTGCTCACTGAGATGGAATGTTCATTTTGAGATGTTCATCACCATACTACTTAACATCTTCAGTGAGCCCCCAGATGAAGCACTGCTGATGATTCCCATTTTCTATTTGTATATTTGGGTTTCTTTGGGTTGGTGATATTATTTCCTGTTCTTTTTCTCAGGCAGTGGTAGATGGGGTCCAACTCAATGTGTTTGTTGATAGAGTTCTGGTTGGAATGCCATGCTTCTAGGAATTCTCATGTGTGTCTGTTTGGATTGTTCTAGGATGGATTTGTTGTCCCAGTTCAAGTGGTGTCCTTCCTTTATCTGTATGTAAGGATACTGGTGAGAGAGGGTCATGTTGTTTCGTGGCTAGTTTTCCACCTGTTTGTCCAATGCAGTGTTTGTTACAGTTCTTGCATGGTATTTTGAAAATGACAGAAGACAACAAGCAAAACTAATGTCATTTACAAAATACTATGTACTAGTATTCTTACATACAGATAAAGAAGGACACCACTTCAACTGGAACTGCACATCCATCCTAGGACAAGCCAAACAGAGACACATACGAGAATTCCTAGAAGCATGGCATCCCAACCGGAATACTATCAACAAACACATTGAGTTGGTCCCCATTTACTGCCCCCGAGAAAAAGAACAGGAAATGACATCACCATAGGAAATGATGTCACCTCAGGAAATGACATCACCAACCCAAAGAAACTCAAACATATAAATAGAAAGCAGGAATCATTAGCAGTGCTCATCTGGAGGTTCACTGAAGATGTTACCTAGTATGGTGACGAAATGTCTGAAAATGAACCTTCCAGCTCAGTGAGCAAACTTACATCCAGATAACAAATTCATGCTTTTGCCAAAGTATGTCATGTTAAACCAATTTAGGAGAATTCTTTGAAGGAATAACATGCACTTTGGAGAAAGGGGAGCTTGTAAACATGATTTGGTAAGGTGCTCATCAATGAGTATTGTGGAAAACAAAAGCTCAAGATGTACAGAGCAAGCTAACAGTATGGACAGCAGATTAGCTAGCTGGCAGAAAACAGAGCATTCTCATCAAAGAGTCTTTGATGGGCAGGATGTTGAGACTGTTGTCCCAAAGGGGTCTGTGCTAGTCATCAACTTTTTCCCATTTACATCATAGAATTAGATGACGGAAGTAAAGATAAGGTCGAAAATTTGTAGATAATACCAAGACAAGTAGAAAACTTTTTTGTGAATATGACAAAAGGAGGTTGTAGGGTGTTAAACCAGTACTTTACATCTGTTTTCACTTTGGGGAGGGGAATGGAGGTACAGAATTCAAGGAAGGGACCGTGAGGCTCTTGAGCACATCGATTTTCGGGAATGGTGAGATGTTGGAAGTTTTTGCATGTTAAAAATGGTCAAATCCTAGGTCCAGATGAGGTCTATCCATTCTGCTGTAGGACAGGAGGGAGGATAGTACAAGGGCTTTGACCCAAAGCACAGGGGGCGGACCGAAGCTAATATAGTTGCACTTTTCAAGAAGAGTGGGAGAGAAAAGCGAGAGAACGGGAGACCAGTGGGACTCATCATTGATAGGGAAACTCATAGAGAAAGTTCTGAAGGAGAGAATTAATCTCCATTTGGAAAGGTTTGGTCAGAGATAGTCATCATGATTTTATCAGTGGAGGTCTGACATTTTTTGAGTAGGTGATCAGGTGGGTAGATTAGGATAGGGCAGTTAATGTAATTAAATAGATTTCAGTAAAGTCTTTGACAAGGTCCTAGATGAAGAATATAAAAACACATGGGATCCAAGGTAACTTGGTAAGTTAGATCCAAAATTAGCTTAGTGGTAGGAGATAGACAGAGACAGAAGGCTGTGTGTATGTGACTGGTGACTGGTATCCAGTAGCATGGCTAGGGATCAGTGCTAGTTCTCCTACTGTTTGTGATACTTATAAATGATTTAGAAGAAATTACAGGGGAGATAAGTAAGTCTGCAGATGACATAAAGGTTGGCTGGGTGGTTGACAGTGAGCTTATTTCTACTGGAGTTTAGAAGAGTAAGATTATAAGAGTTAGACTTGATTGAAGTGTATAAGATCTTGAATGGGTTTGACCAAGGCGGATGTGGAAAGGATGTTTTACCTTGTGGGTCAGTCCAGAACTACATGGCACCATTTTCAAATAATGGGTTGCCTTTTCAGGGCAGAGGTAAGAGTCCTTTTTCTCCTCAGACCATTGTGCAAATTTGTAACTCAGTGCATTATTAAATATTTTAAAGGCAGGGGTAGGTAGATTCTTGTTAGACAGGAGAATAAAAGGGTAGACGGGAATGTGGAATTGAAATCAAAAAAGATCAGTTGTGATCTTATGGAATGGTGAGCTGTGCAAGCTCAAGGAGACAGATGGTCTACTTCTGGTCCTGTTTTATATGTTTGTGAATCCTTAAATGTCATTTAACAAGGCAGAGCACTGTGAAAGACTTTCTTATCACAAGATGAACTGTGCAAAAGTAGTTGTTTCAGTAAAATCAAGTACTTTCAATTTCAGTAATAAACATTGTAGAGGAACAGGGAATCACTGACAATAATGTATGAATTTCTGCACTAACTGTGCAGTTGTGGCCATCAGAACTACCTGCTGATCTCACAGGATGGTAACAGTGAATGCTGACAAATGGTGCTATTACCACATTTACAAAATCGGGGGCATTGTGATTCACACTGGCATTAAAACTAAATACAACAACTGTGGTTATTTTACCACTGGGACTTGTTGCGTAACTTGATAGTAGAAGAATTTTAATGTATTATTTACTTGTAAATGTAGAATGTTATAAATTATTGATCATTTATTGGCGCTTTCCTCCTGCCTCTGCAAAACTCAGTCGAATACTTTTCCATGTTAAGGCTGCTATACAAATGCAAGATGTCTTGTAATGCAAAATAATGAATAATTGTACCTCGCTTACAAATATCACACAAACTCACAAACATAGCCTGTGATACAAGTTCAGGCTGCAGTCACCAGACTGCTACTGATGTGACAATACTAGTCTTCAACTTTACCATTGATCAATATAGACCTTAGCGTCAAGCATGGCATAGCTACAACAGCAGTTTGTTATTATTAATGTGAAGGAAATTAATGCGGATCATCCACTTGGTTTAACATTTGAATATTTGCATATTAAAATGGTCCAAGGATATCTAACTGACTTAGCAGAGTTATATTCAGAATTTTAACATTGTAACGGTGAGACTAGCCATCAAAGCAGCCGTGGAACTAAATCCACTGCATAGGAGATCAATTCCAGTAACTTGACAGAGCCCAGCATTTCCATAAGTTTCAGGACATCTTTCAGAGATTTGATTTGAGCATTGACCTTCGAAGGAATTGCTGCAGAGTTCTTGCTGTAACTTTAGCAGCAGATCAGCACAGACAGAGAATGATGTGAGCACTGCTGACATTGTTTCCCTGGGATGTGGGCTGTTCTTCTGCTTGAAGACAGGCAGGAAGTCGTTGTGTTGCTGTCCAATTTATTGTAGGAGATATTAAATGCATTTGTGAACAATTTATGTATGTATAATGTACTCAGTCTAAATATTGCCTATTTTAATCTGCTCATCTTTTCATTTATAGCATTTCTGTGCATTAATTCTATTCACTAAAAGCAAAATTGTAGCAATTGGCCATTACTCTAAAATTACATTATGGACAGTGGAAAAACAGTAACATTTAAATGAATGAAAATATTATTCAGTATCATTTTATTTTCACAGCCATTGTAGACATAGGATTTCAGTCAGACTTCGTTTTTTGTAAAATAAAAAGATAGATACTTTCTGGATCTTTCCTATGTTTGACAGCAATTTATATATTAAAGGTGAAGATGGAGTATGTTTAAAATATGCACTTATGGTTGATTTATCCCAAGCCCCACTGTGATCTTAGGATGATGGAGGTAGAAAATGTCCGCTCAGCACGGCATCTGTTCTTTATAATGCTATGTTCTTGTAGTTGCTATTGCACAATACACCACTTGAGAGCAATAAAGTAACAGGGAAAATGTATTTCTTTCTTTGAAAAACAAGACCAATATAAATTAACCTGCCAAACGCACAAGACACAGGTTGTTGTGACATGTTCAGACTATAAACAGCTTCTTGAGACACATGAAACTGCAATACCCCACAGTAAATACAATTAAGACACTGTGAAATGATCAAGAAGACATTGCCATGTTTCACAATATTACAAAATCACGTATTGATCCGTTTCGTAATTTAGAATGTGATAATGTAAGGTTCCTAAATGTTTTGCTGTTTGTATTAATGTTTGGTGCACATGTGCAAGGAGCTGAAGCACTGGCTCAATTTTGACATATTTTCAAAACACATATTAAACCATCACTGTTATTAAAATATCGTTAACTGCTACTGGAGAAATAATGAGCAAAATTGCATGGTCCGCTGTGACAGAATGGCTAGAAAGGAAAAGCCAATACATTTTAAAACAGAAAAGATTGGAGCAATCATTTAATGTAGAATTTAATGTATAAATAAAACATCGATACACACTGTAAAATCGGATACATAAGTCACTCAGTGCAATTGTTTTAAATTGTGCCATGGCGTGTATTCTGTTATTCAATTGTGAAGTACTGAAAGGATTGATAAATCATACTCCTGGCTCAGTGTGCAGTTTCCCCTCATCTCCCTCTCTGATATTATCAGGAACTTTGCCTCTATGAGACCTACCAGCTGATCAAGTGTCCAGACCAGATAGATATCAGGGAAAACTCATTGGTAGTGGTGACAGCACTTGTCAGAAATTTATTAAATACTCTTTTTCTATCAGAAAGGATGCGCCGATTTCCAGAGCCCATTAAAGAAATAATTGGGATTTAAAACTTTTGTACATTTCTCATTTTTGCAAAGGGAGGAGAATGATAACCTCATGAGCAGATAAAAGGAGAAAGGAAAACCTACTTAAAAATATCCACTGTCAGTTGTTAAAGAATCCCACTTTTACTAATTGGTCCTCAAGATGGCTTACCTCTCACTGTTTGTGCATTGACTGTCCACCATACATAGGCTGGAATCATCTTCTTATATTGGCTGTGATGTGACTGGATTAATGTACCCATACTATTACTAACATAGGAAATAAGTTCCAGAATATGCTGTGCAGTACTTAGTGCTGAGCATGTGCTCTTTATTTGTTTGATGGTTTGTATGTCAACAGATCAAACAGTCCCAGTTAAATTTTTGAAAGCCCTGAGCTGTTAAGTGAACCTTAAGGAAACAGTTACAATTAAGTAATGACTACACTTAGAAGTCCCTCTTAATATCTTATTGTTGCATAAGTTTCTGAGATTGCCATATTCACCAAAGTGTTCTGCAAGTCTAGAAGTACACCCTGCAGCATGTTGCACATGAAAGTCATGGATTTCTCCAGTCTTTCCTTAATTTGCACCAGGCTGCACACACGAGATCAATCCTGTCAGATCATACTTCTTTGAAGACTAGTTAGTTTCCGCTTGTTCATAATTTAAAGCCCATTGGTTGCTCTTTCTCTACCCGTTGGCATTTTGTGCTTAGTAATTATGGAAGTATTTCTCATTGCAACGTTCAAGATGATCTAGAAGTTATGTTTGGATTAATTCCAAATTTAATGCTGTGAAATGTCAGCAGACATTCAATTGGGGTCATGCTTTCAAGGTGGACTACACAGCAATCTCTTCACTATGCATTAAAGCAACAGCATCCTGGCTCTATGAATTTTTTAAAAACTGTAAGTAAAGAGTTACAAATAAAATATCTGGAACTGTTTCCTTAAATGGCCACATTCAATTTTATCACTTGGTACAAAGGCAAGCAACAAATGTAGTTTTCGAAACTAATCCTCAAATGTTTTAGTAACTCCTGAGTCAAAACATGAAAATAATAAACAAAGTCATTGTAGCCAACATAAGTGTAAACCAAAATGAGGGGAAGCATAACTTAGTGGAATGGTGTATTGGGAAAGTTCACCAAAAGGAGACAAGTGTAATTGAGGAACTTAAATAATTGGTATCAGTATTGAGATTGCAGATTAAAAATTAGCTAAACTGAGGCCTGATAAATATTCTGGACCAGATGGTCTTCATTCCAGAGTCTGGCCAAAGTAGCTATAGAAATAGTGGATACAATGATGATTGTGTTTTGATTTACTGTAGATTCTGGAAAGGGTTCTCCTGATTTCAAATTAAAATGTAACTCCGCTATTTGAGGAAGGAGGAAGAGAGAGAGAGTGGAAAACTACAGACTTGCCTGTTTGTTATCAATAATCGGGAAATCTTTTCATGAAGGATATGATAACTGGATTTTTAGAAAAAGACGGGCAGAGTTTGGCAGAGTCAACATGGATTTATGAAAGAACAAGTTTGTAGTGGTTTTTGAGGATGTTACTTGGAGTATAGACAAAAGGAGAATCAGTGTATACTCAGAAGGCTCTTGATAAGATCCAATGCAGGAAGTAAATAAATAAAATTAATGCTCTTGTGATATTAGGATGATCAGAAAGGCAGAACATTTATTAAACAGTGAGAAGCTGGGTATGCAAGTAGCATGCAGGTACCACAAGCAACGAGGAAGGTAAATAGTATTGTGGTACAAGTTGTGCAATTTATATATGTTTTTATATAATTTGTTCTAGAGTTTGGGTTTTGATGTGAATTTATATGGGTATGAGGGCGATTAATGATTAACTAATCAGTATTTCTGAAGGGACGAAGTATCTGGTTAGAGTTCTGAGAGGGATGTTTAATACTGAGAAAGACTAAACTCAGTTGTGTGAATATTGGGGTAACTTCTAATCATTGAGCCCAGGAGACCGAATACAAACTTACAACCAGCAATCACATTAATCTTCCTCTGTGTCAACCTCCAAGGACCAACTTCCGGGACTTGAAGTCAATGTTGGAAATGACGTTGGCACATTGAGAGCCATGCATAGATGCATGGAGCAGCTGCAAGTATGTGTAGCCACACAATTTAGAGGGAAGATTGCTTATGATTGTTGATTCAGGCAAAAAAGACCAGGAGAGTATCACTCCAGTTTAAATAGAGTAAAACTGAGAGATTCAGTGTTCTTACACTATTTTGGTACCTTATTTCATAGAATCCCTACAGTGTGGAAACATTTGGTCCAACAAGCTCACACTGACCCTTCAAAGAGTAACCCCACCCAGACCTATTCCCCCACCCGAATGCCTGCCTAATGCACCTAACCTACAGGTCGCTGAATACTATGGGCAATTTATCACAGCACATCTAAGCTGCACATCTTTGGATTGTGGGAGGAAACCAGAGCACCCAGTGGAAACCCTTGCAGACACAGGGAGAATATGCAAACTCCACAGAGACAGTCACCAGAAGCTGGACTTGAACCCATGTTCCTGGCACTGTGAGGCAGCAGTGCTAACCACTGAGCCACCATGCTGCCCCTTATGCCACTTCATTATCTAAATTCAAATCTTGCTTCACACTAACAGAAGAAACAGACATCTATTCTAATCATAGTTAATGTTATTAATGTGTACTTAACTCAATCTGGGATCATTTAATGTTTTTTAGATTCGATTAGATCACTTACAGTGTGGAAACAGGCCCTTCGGCCCAACAAGTCCACACCGACCCGCCGAAGCGCAACCCACCCATACCCCTACATTTACCCCTAATCTAACACCATGGGCAATTTAGCATGGCCAATTCACCTGACCTGCACATCTTTGGTCTGTGGGAGGAAACTGGAGCACCTGGAGGAAACCCATGCAGACACGGGGAGAACGTGCAAACTCCACACAGTCGCCTGAGGCCTGGCATGGCTTTGCCCCATTCCCTTGCAGTATCTGTCATCTCCCTGTTTTTCAACCCCTTCTGATTTCAAGGCCTCTCTGCAATATTTTATTAACATTAGCTTTGAGTGTGTACAAGATTTGCCTACAGATTCCAATTCACATGAACTTACAGATGCACAAGATGCATCTGGTACAATGTAAAAGATAAAAACAATGACTGCAGATGCTGGAAACCAGATTCTGGATCAGTGGTGCTGGAAGAGCACAGCAGTTCAGGCAGCATCCAATGAGCAGCAAAATCGACGTTTCGGGCAAAAGCCCTTCATCAGGAATAAAGGCAGAGAGCCTGAAGGGTAGAGAGATAAGCTTGGGGAGGGTGGGGGTGGGGAGAGAGTAGCATAGAGTACAATGGGTGAGTGGGGGAGGAGATGAAGGTGATAGGTCAGGGAGGAGAGGGTGGAGTGGATAGGTGGAAAAGGAGCTAGGCAGGTCGGACAAGTCCGGACAAGTCATGGGGACAGTGCTGAGCTGAAAGTTTGAAACTAGGATGAGGTGGGGGAAGGGGAAATGAGGAAGCTGTTGAAGTCCACATTGATGCCCTGGGGTTGAAGTGTTCCAGGGCAGAAGATGAGGCATTCTTCCTCCAGGCGTCTGGTGGTGAGGGAGCGGCGGTGAAGGAGGCCCAGGACCTCCATATCCTCGGCAGAGTGGGAGGGGGAGTTCAAATGTTGGGCCACGGGGCGGTGTGGTTGATTGGTGCGGGTGTCTCGGAGATGTTCCCTAAAGCGCTCTGCCAGGAGGTGCCCAGTCTCCCCAATGTAGAGGAGACAACATCGGGAGCAACGGACGCAATAAATGATGTTAGTGAATGTGCAGGTAAAACTTTGATGGATGTGGAAAGCTCCTTTAGGGCCTTGGATAGAGGTGAGGGAGGAGGTGTGGGCACAGGTTTTACAGTTCCTGCGGTGGCAGGGGAAAATGCCAGGATGGGAGGGTGAGTCGTAAGGGGGTATGGACCTGACCAGGTAGTCACGGAGGAAACGGTCTTTGCAGAAGGCGGAAAGGGGTGGGGAGGGAAATATATCCCTGGTGGTGGGGTCTTTTTGGAGGTGGCGGAAATGTCGGCGGATGATTTGGTTTATGCGAAGGTTTGTAGGGTGGAAGATGAGCACCAGGGGTTGGAGGGGTGGGGTCTGAGGGCGGAGGTGCGGGATGTGGACGAGATGCGTTGGAGGGCATCTTTAACCATGTGGGAAGGAAAATTGCGGTCTCTAAAGAAGGAGGCCATCTGGTGTGTTCTATGGTGGAACTGGTCCTCCTGGGAGCAGATACAGTGGAGGCGGAGGAATTGGGAATACGGAATGGCATTTTTGCAAGAGGTAGGGTGGGAAGAGGTGTAATCCAGGTAGCTGTGGGAGTCGGTGGGTTTGCAAAAAATGTCACTGTCAAGTTGGTCGTCATTAATGGAGATGGAGAGGTCCAGGAAGGGGAGGTAGGTGTCAGAGATGGTCCAGGCAAATTTAAGGTCAGGGTGGAATGGGTTGGTGAAGTTGATGAATTGCTCAACCTCCTCGCGGGAGCACGAGGTGGCGCCAATGCAGTCATCAATGTAGCGGAGGAAGAGGTGGGGAGTGGTGCCAGTGTGATTACGGAAGGTCAACTGTTCTACATAGCCAACAAAGAGACAGGCATAGCTGGGGCCCATACGTGTGCCCATGGCTACCCCTTTGGTCTGGAGGAAGTGGGAGGATTCAAAGGAGAAATTGTTAAGGGTGAGGATCAGTTCGGCCAAACGAATGAGAGTGTCGGTGCAAGGGTACTGTTGGGGACGTCTGGAGAGGAAAAAACGAAGGGCTTGGAGGCCCTGGTCATGGCGGATGGAGATGTAGAGGGATTGGATATCCATGGTGAAGATGAGGCGTTGGGGACCGGGGAAACGGAAGTCTTGGAGGAGGTGGAGAGCGTGGGTGGTGTCTCGAATGTATGTGGGGAGTTCCTGAACTACTCTCATTTGTTTGGCTGAACAGGTCCTCAACTCTCATTCATTTGGCCGAGCTGGTCCCCACCCCCACCCTCCCCAAGCTTATCTCTCCACGCTTCAGTCTCTCTGCCTTTATTCCTGATGAAGGGCTTTTGCCCGAAACGTCGATTTCACTGCTCGTTGGATGCTGCCTGAACTGCTGTGCTCTTCCAGCACCACTGATCCAGAATCTGGTACAATGCTTGTCTGGAAACTTGTTCACAGCAACAGAAGAATAACAATTTAATCTAAATACTCTAACTACCTCTAACAGTGACGAATCAGGATATAGGCTAGGGCACTCGTAAGACCAGGAACTAACTGAAACACTGAAGCCAAATCTGTGGATCAGATTAAGAAAGGAATGTTTTCTTCTCAACTACTATAACATGATGGCATTGGAATAGGCAGGATTGTATTTTACCATATATTATTTCAAAATCTTCTGAATTGTATTGTTTGTAAAAAAGTTCCTATACACCATTTTATCTTTTTGTGTAATAAACTTCTGTTTCATTGTTAAAACCAAATCTGCAGCAGTGTCCGCTTGTATTTCAAGAAAAGACCACCATCTTAAATAAAAATCACAATGAAATATGATCTATCAAGTCAAATTACAGTTGGGCATTATAGTTGTCCAGTAATAATATCAGCTACAATCAAAACAGTAGGCTGGCAATCATTCCAAGTGTATTTGAGTACAGAAGTAAAGATGCTGTGTGACTGTTGTATAGATCCTTGGTGAGATTGCATCTTGTGTATTATGTACAGAGTCCCTATTGAAGGAAGGATATACTAAAGTAGGAGTTAAATAGATTTTTCAGATTAATACTTGGGATTGAAGGTTTATCTTATTAAGAGAGATAGAAGAAACTGGCCCTGTTTTCTCTAGAGTTTCTAAAAATCAGAGGAGACCTAATTGAAATGTATAAAATACTTACAGTGCATAACAACATAGATGTTGAAAGGATGTTTCCCTCATGAATCAGGAGGGATTCATGACTGCAGAATGAGGTGATATTATCTCAGGATAAGTGATAGGCCACTTGAGACTGAGACAAAGAGGATTTTCTTCATTAAAGAAGTGGTAAGACTTTCTAATTCTCTACATCCAAAAGTGTGGTGCTGGAAAAGCACAGCAGGTCAGGCAGCATCCGAGCAGCAGGAGAATCAACGTTTCAGGCAAAAGTCCTTCATCAGGAGTTGGGGGGATACTGGGAAAGTGCGCTGAGAGATAAGTAGGAGTATGGGGGTGAGGCTGGGGAGGGGGGTGGTTGATGGGAAGGTGATAGATAGATGCAGGTGAGGAGTGATTGTGATAGTTTGGTGGGGAGATTGGAGTGAAGGATGGGCAGAAAGATGGACAGGAAGGACAGGTTAAGAGGATGGTGTCTAGTTGGAGGATTGGATCTGGGATGACGTGGGGTGAGGGGAAATTTGGAAACTTAGTGTTGTCGTTGTTGATGCTATGTGGTTGAAGGGTCCGAAGACAGAAGACAAGGCATTCTTCCTCCAGTCATTGACTGGCTTGGATTTGGAGGTGGAGGAGGCCCAGGGCTTGCATGTCCTTTGCGGGTGGGAGGGCTTGTTGAAGTGATTGGCCACAAGGTGGTGGGGTTGTTTGGTGCATGTGTTCCGGAAATGTACCCTCCGGCTGTTTCATGTGAAAAGAAATAGATTTTATTCAACAAGTAAGCAGAAGAATGCATTGTCCCTAGGTGCCCACAAGCAGTGCTGAAAGGCCCCAGCTCATCCCCTCAGCTGTCGATTTCTACAAGAGAAGCACAGCAGGTGCTAGGTCTGTTACAATTTGAGGCAAACAGCCTCAGAGCATATCCTCTCAAGGGTATGTTTAAGCATTCACCTCCCAACTCACTACATTTGAAACTGAAAAGAGACCAATGTTTAGAGGATTGGGTCTCCGATATTTAAAAAGTTAATGTATCCCTGCTATTACCCTTCCCCCAACTCTTCCAGCCATCATGCATCAGAGGAAGGAACGTAGGAACAGGAATACCCCATTCAACACGTTGGCCTGCCCAGCTATTCACTTAGACCTGGGCTTATCTTTGGCCTCAATGTCACTTTCCTGCATGATCTCCATTTTGCTTGTCAACTCCTGTCTTGAACCTGCTCAGTCACTGAGCTTCACAACTCCTTGGGACAACTTGATGTTATGCAAGTTGATGTCCTGTCTCCCCAGGAGCCTACATCGAAAGTAATGGACACAGTAGATGAAGTGTTTGGATGTGCAGGAAAATCTCCGCCGGATGTGAAATGATCCTTTGAGGCCCTGGATGAAGATGAGGGGGGAGATGTGGGCGCTGGCTTTATATCTATTGTGGCTGCAAGGGAAGGTGCCAGAGGTGGAGGGTGGGTTGGTGGACTCATGGACCTAATGAAGGAGTCATAGAAGGAATGGTCTCTGCGGAACGCAGATAAGGGTGGGCAGGGAAATATATGTCTGGTAGTGGGGTCTGGTTGTAGGTGTCAGCAATGTCAGAGGATAATGTGCTGTATCTGGACATTAAGTCTCTATCCCAAGGAGTTGTGAAGCTCAGTGACTGAGCAGGTACAAGACAGGAGTTGATAAGCAAAATGGAGATCATGCAGGAAAGTGACATTGAGGCCAAAGATAAGCCCAGGTCTAAATGAATAGCTGGGCAGGCCAACGTGTTGAATGGGGTATTCCTGTTCCTACGTTCCTCTCTCTGATGCATGATGGCTGGAAGAGTTGGGGGAAGGGTAATAGCAGGGATACATTAACTTTTTAAATATCGGAGACCCAATCCTCTTAACATTGGTCCCTTTTCAGTTTCAAATGTAGTGAGTTGGGAGGTGAATGCTTAAACATACCCTTGAGAGGAGATGCTCTGAGGCTGTTTGCCTCAAATTGTAACAGACTTAGCACCTGCTGTGCTTCTCTTGTAGAAATCGACAGCTGAGGGGATGAGCTGGGGCCTTCCAGCACTGCTTGTGGGCACCTAGGGACAATGCATTCTTCTGCTTACTTGTTGAATAAAATCTATTTCTTTTCCCATGAAACAGCCCAGCTCCCCAGAATCTGATACCCCTCCTTTTCCATGATCTGTTCAGACTCCATGTCATTTCCACCTTACTCGTGGTTTCTTCAATCTCCAACCCCCTGTTGCTAGTCTCACCTGACTCTTTCTCCATGGCTACAGCTTTCCACCAGATGCCTTCCTATCCAAAAATTGACAGACTCTTGGCTGGTTGTCATCTGGGAGAAAGATGAAATGCAATGCAGTGAAGTCTTGTCATAAAATTTGGCAATCTCTCTCTACACTGTCTAAGTTTTCTAGGTTTCTCAGATGCTGTGATTTCCACAGCCTTACTCCATCCACTCAGAGTGGAACTGATGTTTCTAAACTACAAATTTTGATCTCCATCTTTGCACATCAAAGCAAAACCTTTGTTATCAAAGCACAACCTTATAAGCTAAGTTATCATATCCATATTTGGCATTCCCACTGTTCCACAATCACCTTCAAATAACAGAGCAATGAGAAATTCACACTCCTTCCATCAACTGGAAATTAACATCATTTCTCTCAATGTCCTTTCCATATTCTCAGACTCTCATCTCCAGACATTGCCTGGTCACTCTCATGTTAAATAAAGTGTATGTTATAACGGCATGTTCAGAAACTGAGTAGCCTCTGAGGAGACCAAGCTGGGCTTTCGAGCCAAAACATCATTTCAGTTTCAACTGAGTTTGTTTTGAAGAGGTCATCTTCAGTAAAAGTTCTGAAACTTGTTTGAAGAACAGGATTAGAAGATAATAGATTACCACTTAAGTTGGTCTTTTTTTGTATTAAGTTTGCTGCAGAACCTTTTGGTAGTTAGTGCTTGACTTAATAACCTCTTGTGATAGGAACTGCAGAATTTTAATAACTGTTCATGAATTGAAAGAATCAAAGGTAGGTGTTACGTATGATGGAATTAGTAATAATTCTGTTTGGAATAACTGTTAAAAGATAAAGACAAGCTGTTACATAAGGGATTGAAATATACTTTTTTAAGGTTCCAGGTGTCAATAGATGCCCATAAGAATCATCCATTCCTGGCAATTCCCTCAGAGACTGTTGTGGTTGGGATTCCACAGGATCCCAATGTACAACGCCCATCTGTACTGAAGAAGCAATTATCTGGTCATTGGGAAACCCAGGCCTATGTTGAATCAGTGTCTCGGTGTTAAACTTAAGCCGACTGCTTTAGCACCATCATACCAATGACATTATAGCAACCAGAAATTCAGACCAACATTCTGTACTAAAACCAAACATTCAAGTAGAAGTGTCTTATTAATTAAAACAAGAATCTTGTTTTCTCTCTTTCACCAAGATGTGGAGGTGCTGGTATTAGACTGGGGTGGACAGAGTTAAACATCACACAACATCAGGTTATAGTTCAACAGGTTTATTTGGAAGCACAAGCTTTCAGAGCACCGCTCCTTCATCAGGTAACTATTGGGGCAGGATCCTAAGACACAGAATTTATAGCAAAAGATCACAGTATCAGGTAATTAAAACAATATATTGAACAAACCTTGATTACTGTTATCTAGGTTTGATTAATATATTGTTTTAGTTGCATTACACCGTATGGGGCAGCACAGTGGCTCAGGCGGTGGCATTGCTGCCTCACAGCACTAAGGACCCAGGTTCGATCCCCAGCTCAGGCAACTGTCTGTGTAGAGTTTGCACATTCTCCCGTGGGTTTCCTCTGGGTGCTCTGGTTCTCTTCCACAATCCAAAGATGTGCAGGTGAGGTGAATTGGCCATGCTAAACTGCCCATCGTGTTAGTCAGGGGTAAATATAGAATAGGGAAATGGATCTGGGTGGGTTACTTTTTGGAGGGTCAGTGCAGATTTGTTGGGCCGCTGTAGGGAATCTAATCTAAATTTGGTGCCTTATGATCAGTTACCTGATGATGGAGCAGCTCTCTGAAAGCTAGTATTTCCAAATAAGCCTGTTGGACTATAACTTGATGTTGTGGATTTTTAACCTCTTTCACCTTCTAACTTTGGGACAATTCTGAAAGTTTAGTATAAAAGAAAAAGAATATGTAAGTTTATTTTCGGAAACTGAAATCAGATAAGGTGCTTGAATAATATAAAGGAAGGAGGAAAGAATATAAAAAAGGAACAAGGAAGGCTAAAAGTGCTATGAAATGTTCTTGGCTAGTGGATTAAGGAGAATCCCAAGAAATTTTATACATACGTTAAAGCAAGAGGGTAGCTGGAAAAGGATAGGTGCACTCAAGGCCAAAGGAGGGAATTGATGCATGCAGCCGGAGGCAGTGCAGCAGATGAATGCGTGCTGAGGAGCTGGTGCAGGGGAGAAGAATTCACATTTTTGGACCAATGGAATGTCTTCTGGGGTAGAAGTGACCTGTATAAGGAGAGAAGATTGCAGCTGAATTGGAAGTAGACTAAAATACTGGGGGGAGATTTCTTAGAGCTGCTCAGGAGGATTTATAGTGGAGGTGGGCGGGGGGGGGGAGGATGTGGTGGGACTCAGGGTGATAGTGAGGAAAGTGATCAGTCTGAGGCTGATACCATTGGGAAAAAGAGTAAGTCAAACAGATAGGCAGGCAAGAACAACTTATTTCAATACAAGAGGCCTAACAGGGAAGGCAGATAAACTCAGGGCATGGTTAGGAACGTGAGACTGGGATACAATAGTCATTACAGAGACATGGCTCAGGGATGGACAAGACTGGCAGCTTAATGTACCAGGATATAAATGCTATAGGAAGGATCAAAAGGGGGGTAAGGGAGGAGGAGTGGCGTTTTTGATAAGGAATAGCACTACAGCTGTACTGAGGGAGAATATACCTGGGAATACATCCAGGGAAGTCATTTGGGTGGAACTGAGGGATAAGAAAGGGATGATCTCTTTATTGGGATTGTACTATAGACCCCCCTGCTCAATGGTTAGTGAGAAATTGAGAAATACATTTGTAAGTAGATCTCAGTTGAATGTAAGAATAGTAGGGTGGTTATGGTAGGGGATTTTAACTTTCCAAGCATAGATTGGGACTTGGATGAAAAGGAATTTGTTAAGTGTATCCAAGAAAATTTTCTGATTCAGTTTGTAGATGTACCCACTACAGAAGGTGCAAAACTTAACTTACTCTTGGGAAATAAGGCAGGGCAGGTGTCAGTGGGGGAACAGTTTGGGACCAGCAACCATGATTCTATGAACTTTAAAATAATGCTGGAAAAAGATACACCAGATCAAAAAGTTAAAGTTCTAAATTGGAAGAAGGCCAAATTTCACAGTATTAGGCAAGAACTTTCAAAAGTTGATTGGGGGTGGATGTTTGTTGGTAAAGGGATGGCTGGAAAATGGGAAACCTTCAAAAATGAGATAATGAGAGTCCAGAGACCGTGTGTTCCTGTTCAGGTGAAGGGCAAGGCTGGCAGAATTTGAGGTTTGGGTCAGGAATAAGAAGAAAGCAAATGTCAGGTATTGGTAGCAGAATCCTTAGAATGCCTAGAAGAGTATAAAGTTAAAAATCAACAACACCAGGTTATATTCCAACAGGTTTAATTGGAAGCACTAGCTTTTGGAGCATTGCTCCTTCATCAGGTGATTATACAAGCAGTAGGAGTATACTCCAGAGAGAAATCAGGGAGGCAAAAGGGGATATGAGATAACTTTGGTAAATAGGGATAAGGAGAAACTAAAAGGATTCTACAAATATATTAAGGACAAAAAGGTAACTCGGGAAAGAATAGGGCCCCTTAAAGATCAGCATGGCCACCTATGTTGGAACTGCAGGAGATAGGGGAGATACTAATTGAGTAGTTTGCATCATTGTTTACCGTGGAGAAGGATATGGAAGATGTAGAACGTGGGGAAGTAAATAGCAAAAAATGGAGGAAGAGGTGCTGGATGTCTTAAAATGCATAAAGGTGGATAAATCCCCAAGATATGATCAGGTGTACCCTAGAACTCTGTGGGAAGCTAGAGAAGTGATTGCTGGGTCCCTTGCTGAGATATTTGTATCATCGGTGGTGGAAAACGTGAGGTTTGCTAACGTTGTGCCACTATTTAATGTGGTGCCACTATTGAAGAAGGGTGGTAAGGAAAAGTCAAGTAACTATAGACTGGTAAGCGTGACATTGGTCCTGAGGGATAGGAGTTATATGTATTTGGAAAGACAGGACTGATTAGGGATTATTAACATGGCTTTGTGTGTGGGAAATCATGTCTCATGAACTTGATTGCATTGTTTGAAGATTTAGCAAAGAGGATTGATGAGGGAAGAATAGTGGACGTAATCTATGTGGACTTGAGTAAGGCATTCAACAAGATTCCTCATGGGGGACTGGTTAGATCACATGGAATATAGGGAGAACTAGATATTTGGGTACAGAACTGGCTTAAAGGTAGAAGACAGAGAGGGGTGGTGGAGGGTTGCTTTTCAGACTTGAGGCCCGTGACCAGTGGTGTGCCAAAAGGATCTGTGATGGGTCCACTGCTTTTTATCATTTATACAAATGATTTATATATGAATACAGAAGGTATGGTTCATACGTTTGCAGATGACATCAAAATTGGAGGTGTAGTGGACAGTGAAGAAAGTTACCACAGAGTACAACATGATCTTGATCAGATGGGCCATGGGCGAGGAATGACAGATGGAGTTTAATTTAGATAAATATGAGGTGCTGCATTTTGGAAAGTCAAATCAGGGCAGGATTTATACACTCAATGGTAAGATCCTGGGGAGTGTTGCTGAACAAAGAGATCTTGGAGAGCAGCTTCATAGCTCCTTGAAAGTGAAGTCACAAGTAGATAGGATATTGAAGAACGCATTTGGCATGCTTTCCGTTATTGGTCAGTGCACTGAGTGTAGGGGTTGTCATGTCATTTTGCAGATGTACAGGACATTGGTTAGCTCACTATTGGAATAACACATGCAATCCTGATCTCCCTGCTATAGGAAGAATGTTGTGAAACTTGAAAGGGTTCAAAAGAGATTTACAAGGATGTTGCCAGGGTTGGAGGGTTTGAAGTATAAGGAGTGGCTGAATAGATTGGGGCTATTTTTCCTGGAGTTTCGGAGGCTGAGGGGTGACTTTATAGACATTTATAAAATCATGAGGGTCATAGGTCAAGTAAATAGACAAGGTATTTTCCCTGGATTGGGGGAGTCCAAAACTAGAGGTATAGGCTTGAGATGGGAGGGTAAAGATTTAAAAGGTAAATATATGACAACGTTTTGATACAGAGGGTGGTGGGATGAGCTGCCAGAGGAAGTGGTGGAGGCTGGTGCAATTACAACATTTATAAGACATCTAGATGAGCGTATGAATTGGAAGGGTTTTGATGGATATAGGCCAAATGCTGGCAAATGGGACTATATTTAGTTAGGATATCTGGTCAGCATGGATAGGTTGGTTGGACTGAAGAGTCTGTTTCTGTGCTGTATATCTCCATGAGTCTATGACTCTGCGTGGGTGAGGTGCTTAATGAGTACTTTGCATTCTTCATGGAGATGGATGTAGATGATGGTAAGATAAGGGAGGGGTATGTTGATATTCCAAGGCATGTTGATGTTGGTGGTGTTGGTGGTGGTGTTGGGTGTCTTAAAAAAAACTAACATAGATAAGTCCCCAAGGTCCCAAAATACTGAAGGAGGAGATTGCTGGGAACTTGACAAATATCTTTAAACCTTCTTTTGCCACAGGTGAAGTCCCAGAAGGCTGGGGAATAACCAATTTTGTTCCTCATATTTGGAAAAGATTGGACTCTTTAGGATTAGGCAGCATGGCTTTGAGCAGAGGTAGTCTTGCCTCACAAATTTGATTGATTATTTTGAGGAAGTGACAAAGATAGTTGATGAGGGTAGGGCAGTGATGTTGGCTATGTAGACTTCACTAAAGCATGTGATAAGTTCCTTCAAGTTAGGCTGAACAGAAGATTAAATCACATGGGATTGATAGTGAGTTTGTCAGGTGGCTCCAAAATTGGCTTGGTCATAGAAGATGCAGAGAGTATTTGTGGACGGGTGTTCTTTCTGATTGGAGGTCTGTGACCAGGGGTGTTTTGCACACATTAGTTTTCCGAACTCTATTGTTTGTAATATACATATCAATGATTTGGATGAAAATAGAATGTGCCTGGTTAGTAAGTTTATAGATGACATGAAAATTGGTGGAGTTGTTGATAATGAGGAAGGTTGCAAAGGATGCAGCAGGATCAGTTGGTAAGTTGGGTGGAGAAACGACAGACTAAATTTAAGCCAGAGAAGTGTGCGGTGATGTATTTTGGGAAGTGAAATACAAGAGGAAAGTATTTGGTAAATGACAGACCCTTTGGAGCATTGAAATATAGAGAAATCTTAGGGTGCAAATCCATAGCTTCCTGAAAGTGGTGAAATCAGTGGATACGGTGAGAAACAAGGGATAGAACATGCTTGCTTTCATCAATTGAGACATTGAGTATAAAAGTTGGTAAGTCACAGTGCAGCTGTATAAAACTTCAGTTTGGCCACATTTTAAATATTGCATGCAGTTCTGGTCACCATACCCTAGGAAGGAGGTGGAGACTTTGGAGAGGGTGAAAAGGTACTTTACCAGGATGTTGCTTGGATTGAAGTGTATTGGCTCTAAGGAAAGATTGGGCAAACTTTGATTATTTTTGCTGGAGTGTTGGAGGCTGAGGGCTGACCTGATAGAAGCATATCAAATAATGTGAGGCATGGATAGGGTGGATAATCTAAGTCTTTTTCCCATGGTGGAAAACCAAGTGAATGTGGTAGAAGCAACACTTAAGAGGCATTTAGGCAGACACATGAACAGGTAGGGAATAGAGGGTTACGGACCGTTGCAGGCAGGTTGAGGGTGTAGGGTAGATTAATTTAGAATGACATCATGGTCAGCACAGAGATAGTGAACCAAAGGACCTGTTCCTGTGGTGTGCTGATGGATGTGCTGATCTCTCACTAGCTGGAGAAGGTTAAGTCTATAGGTGTTGTCAGTGGCTAGGCTAGCATTTATTACTCATCTCTATTTACCTTTAAGAAGATGGTGGTATGCCGCCTATTTGAACCATTGCAATCTATGAGTTTAGAGAGATCCCATAATGCTGTTAGTGAGGGAGCTTTGGGACTGTAACTTAGTAACAATGAAGAAACAGCAATACATTTCCAAGTCAGAATGGTGAGCAGTTTGGCAAGGAATATGTAGGTGTTCCTATGCCTCTCTAGGCTGTAGAGGTTACATGTTTGGTAGGTGTTATCGAAGCAGCCTTGGTAAGTTGTTGCAGAGCATCTCATGTCACCACTGTGACTCTGTCGTGATGGGAGCCAATCAAATGAGGTTTCGTCCTGGATAGTGTCAAGCTTTTTGAGTGTTGTTGGAGCTGCAAATGAGGACCATGCTTGCACTCCTCATGATCTAATTTGATAGATATATTTTTGGACACTGCTCTGGGCTTAGAATACTTAGCCTATCCTTTATGTAAAAGGACATTAAGATGTATTTGATTCGTCGTTCCTGTACCAAATTGTTGGATAAGGATTTGTACCTTTCCATGTGTATGTTGATAGTTTTACCTTAACATTGGCCCAATTTAACTTTAGGTTATAGACAAACTTGGTTCATAAGAGGGATCTTTTCCTTTCACACTTGTACATAGATTTCGCATTTGCTTTTCATGTTTATACAGAATCACACAGAAGTTTAATAGACCAGAAACAGATCATTCAACACAACAGACCTATTCCATGCCCCACAGGAACTTTCTCTCAACTTACTTCAACATATCGTTTGATTTCATTCTTCACATACTTGATGGTTTATTTCCCCAAGGACTGGCAATTGCTGTCCATCAATTGCTTCTAGCATATTTATTTTTGTAAGACAATTTTCTAGATTTCTTTCCTTCAGATACAGATCAGTCATAGCCCCCAATTAAAATGAACACTTGACACACTTTATCTGGAGTGGGGCCATGATTAGGTGTTGACTATTTACGATTCAAGAATATACAGGAATGTGTGTCAGTCTGTGGAAATTAAACTTGGATGCTTTCTATACCTTGAGCAAAGTTTTAAATTTATAGTTGCCCCCTTTCTTGCTTCCTTATGAGTTGTGGGAGCTAGAGGAGATTCAACTGTTCATCCAGGAAGATCTCAGTGTTTCCATTTCATACACAGAGGAGTGATGAATGTTCATTCACTTTCATAACCCCATACCTACTACCAATACTCATAATAACCTTATAACTTATTCAAAAAAGCAGTAGGTTGTCATCTTCACAGCTGAGCTAATCTCTCCATCTGAATATATTTAAAAATGATATTAAGCTGTTGCCGGAGCCTGTGATAGTTATAACAGCCAATTTGACAATGTGTTATAAAGTATGTTAAGGCAAATATATTAAAGGTTTTCTTTGAATTTTACATGTTATACTGATTTAAAGGTAAACTTGTTATATTGAAACCAGAAATAAATTTGTCATGTTACTGGTTTGTGAAATTGTCCTCAACCATGGGGTTAATGAGTTTGATACATGGCAACAGATTCAATCTGCTTGTTTGATCTCAAGTCTAGGATGATATTATCAACAGGGAGAGATAGCGGGACGGTTTCCCTTTCTTCCACCTCTCCACTAATTGAAACAGAACTGTTTAAATAAGAAAAACATTTTTTAACCCCTTGAATATTGTAACTTTTGAGAACAGACAAAAGACCGGTTTTCCCATTGGTTTTAAGAAAACAGGCATAAGTGCTCATGGCTCAACACCAACATTTATTTGGAAATAGCATTTGCACACACACTCACTCACACAAGGACATACACACATTCATACCCGCACTCTCTCAAAAAGATGGCAAAAGAGGTATCAAGACTCTTAGATCTTAGAGTCCAAAGTTTCATTATGTCCCTAGATTCTTTCATGATACAAGCTTGAAATATTACAGGTCTGTAATCTCCTTTTGCTACATCGAAGAAGTGGTGCTTGGAAGTTTCTAATAGAAGCAAAAATATTGTGTATGATGGAGATCTAAAAACAGAGAGGAAGTGCTAGAGAGCCTCAGCAGGTCTAGCAGCATCTGTGGAAAGAATCCAGTATGATGTTTCTTCAGAACTCTGAAGACATCTTATTAAAGCCTCTTCATCAAAAGCCTTGGTATCAGTTTTTCCATTGACCACACAGATCATCCCTGATAACTTGGGCATGGACTTACAATAGTATCATCCACTTGCATCTCCTTGCAATATTCTCATATCCATTCTGCAAAATTGCATTCCACAATCAGGAATTCTGAATGTTCACTGGGAATGAGCTTCTGCCAGTATTTGAACCATGGAGTCAGTGATCCAGAGGAAAGATTTGTTTTTTAAAAATATTTTCTCAATGGAATTTCCCAAAAGCTTATTTGCATTTCAGTGTGCCTATTCAGACAAGCAGGCTGAATTTGAGGCTTGTGTATTTTTATGAGGAAGTCAGGGTGTAGTGGTAATGTCTCTGGACTAGTCATCCAGAGTCCCAGGTTAATGATCTCAGGATGTAGCTTCAAATCCCACCAAAACAGATGGTGAAATTCGCACTCAGAAAAAAAATCTGGAATAATAAAGCTAGTCTAACTGTGACCATGTGTTGATTGTTGTAAATAATGACCCATTTGGCTCACTAATGCCATTTCAGGCAGGAAATATGTCATCTCTGTGCCTCCAGACCCACAGCATTGTGATTGCCTCTTAATTACCTTCAGAAATGGCCTGCTAGCTATTCAATTCAACGGCAATAAGGAGCAGCCAATAAATGCTGATCCAGACAATCCACGTCCCATGAATAAATAAAATAATGTATATTGGCAGCAGTTTCAATTAATTTTTATTTTTAAGCAATGTATTGAATCTCCATTTTGTTGTAAATGTAATTTTCCATAAATAACTGTATAACCATGACAATAAGATTAAATTTTCAGTGCCATAAAAACGCAAGTATTTCTTGTTCATTATCTTCACTCTCTTCAAGCCTCTGGCTGCAGCTCCATAAACCTCTGACTGCTTGAACCAGGTTCTACTGAGTTCTGTCTGAGCTGACCTTTCAGTTATGCAGGAAAACACCAATTGCCAACTTTGCAATTTCACAGATTGTTATGGAAATATTAACTTTATGTTGGTCCACAACTTGCAATGGCCATGCACATGCAGTGATAGAAACAGTTGTCAGATTGTGCCTTGCTACTGCATGATCTTTTACTCTAACAAGCACCTTTTGGATGGCCATCAGGGCATGAAATTGCAGCATCTACCCATTAAAGACATCAAAAATATTAGGTGTGATGCATTCAGGATAAATAAAGTTTGAACAATTGTGTTGTAAGTTGCAATATGATTGATTGAAGAGACATGGTGATGAATTTTATGCTCCCCTTTTACTAATAAGTTGGATGTCAGGGATGTTCATTTAATACAACTTGATCTCTTTGCCACTACCTGATTTGACCTATGTAAAATTTTAAAGGGGCTGTCAAGGAATTGGACAAAACTCTGGCCCTTGGGTCTATTGAAGCAATATCGTAGCCAACTTACAGGCTTCATGCTGCCTCTCTATCTACTTTACCCATGGCTGGGAGAAGCCCAAGTCAAATGAGAAGTGGGGAGACCTCCTCTTTGGGTCTGCTGATCCCATTGGAGACACTTTCTCCAACCTCTCTTTAACCTCTTTTCCCCAGCATTTCAAACCCAGCAGATACTCCACTGTCTGGGGCCTGAGAGCCTGGCTCCAGCAATACTCTGCACTTACCTCAAACTCAGAGTCCTCTTTATAGGGACTGCCTGTAGTCTCAGCAGTAGTCACTACTTTTGCCTGGTTCTGATGGGATTAAAGTGCTCCCAGCAGATAACTGGCCAATAGCTGTCTAAGGTAGCCCTTCCTCTTAAGATGGAGGTGGAAGTCTTCCTTTAAACAATGAAAATTGCTCACAGTATTATATTTTTGAGGAGCAGCTACCTGTCACTTTGATGGGAACAGTGGTACTTTGTTCGAGGAGCACAGCTCCAGATCATGGGTGCTACCTTACCTGTTCACACAAGTCCCAGATGCCTTCTAGAGAGTGCACGTGACATTGGTCTCATGATGATCGTAGTTATCAGATAAGAGACCACAGTAAGGCTGGAGCAGTTTTATTTACGCATTCAACACTAAGTGCAAAATTCATGCAAATGAGTTGAATATGTAATACTGTTCATTCTTTTTCTTACAATTCCATAAAATATAACATTTAAAGGGACATACTTAAAATGCCTCTCCATTGAAAAATACAAATTACTACTTAATTTGTCTTGAATTAAAATAGTAATAAAACTAATATCTCTAAATCACACTATTAATCAGTTTATTTGCAAACAAATTTTGAATCAGCCTATTATCCTGTTAATAGGAGTACTTAATTGCAAATCATCTTCTATCTAGTTGAAACAGATCATTTTAATTGTCCTAATGGACTAGTAAAACTGATTGTTACAGTAGGCTGGTTCTTCATATAGTTACTGGGAGAAAATATTATGTACACTTACGCTTTGAGAGTGTTTTCTTTAACAAGCTTACTTCAGGCTTGTAGAAATAATTGCTTGCTGCTGTAAGTAGAAATTAAATCGATAGTGTTATGTTAAGCATTATACCATAAGTAATTTGTTCATCCACTTTACAAAATGCATTGCACTTAATTAAAAAGGAGGTGACCATTTTCTAACTAGGCTGGAAAAAAAAGGACAATAAGACATCAACTTTAACCTTTCCAAGTCAAGCTTATGGCCAATGATAAATCTTTTCTGATCTTGCTAAATATTAGCAGGGTTCTGCAAAACCAAAGAAAGCAGAAGGTTCATTGATTGCTGCAAATTATGGTTCTTATCTATTTAAAAAAATTTTGCTTTTTTAAAATAAAATTAAACCTCAACAGGGGATCCAGCATAGTTCTCTCAACAGGCTGAACCAGGTGTGCAGCTGAGGCAAGTCTACTGTGTTCCCTACCCGAGACTCACCTCCTTCCTCTTATGGCCTTTTCTAAATTAAACTCTTTGTTACTTCCTCTCTCAGTCATTGACAAGCTATCACTTTCTTCCCATTTTGGAAAGATCATTGACTAGAATGCAGAAGTCATTAGCTTTATATTAATTTCAGGTAGTGTGCATCTCCTAGTGATTATCTTGTGCCCCTATAAATAGACAAACTCAAACTGTGGTTGTCAGTTTTGGAGGAGCATGTTCTTACTTTCTAATCATTGCAACAAGATCAGCCAGGTGGACGTCAGAAGAGGCCTTCTGGGTGGGCATGGTGACTCAGTGTTAGCACTGCTGCCTCACAACGAGAGGACCCTTGGTTCGATTCCTGCCTCGGGTAACTCTGTGTGGAGTTTGCACATTCTCCTCGTGTCTGTGTGGGTTTCCTCTGGGTGCTGCGGTTTCCTCCCACAATCCAAAGATGTGCAGGTTAGGTGGATTGACAATGCTCAATTGCCCACAGTGTCCAAGGATGTGCAGACTATGGGGATTATCCATGGGAAATGGAGGGTGACAGGGATAGGGTCTGTGTCGGATCCTCTTCGGAAGGTCGGTGTGGACCCGATGGGCTGAATGGCCCAATTCCACACTGGAGAGATTTTATAATTCGAAGAGAAGTTCACTGATTGGGGCTGTTAATCTGGTCTAATAAGGGAGCCCTGGCTAACAGATAAGAACAGGAATATTACAGGCCCTGGCGTGCCCAATTGCCACCGGGCGATGGGGATCCCCAGTGGAGGGCTCTCTATGCAGGAGTCCTCCCCCTTTCTCTCAGGGATCTGGGGTGAAGAGTGTTGCACGCAGCGGTCCCCTGCAACCACAGATGAGGTGGCTCACGGACTCCCAGCACAACTGCTTGTTCTGTGGTGCTGTGGAGTCCGTGAACCATGTATATATGGTGTGTGGGTGCTTACACTCCCTTTTTGATTTTATCAAAAGCCTTCTTCTCTGCTTTTCATTGCACTTCAGTCCCACGCTCCTGATCTTTGGGCACCCAGTACAGAGGGGGGAACAGCAGGTACTGAGGGCCTCCTCATGGGTCTGCTCCTAGGCCTGGCCAAACTGGCCATAAACAGGCCCAGGCAGCGGGCCATGGAGGGGGACATTAGGGCCGATTGCCTGCCCCTCTTCTGTGGTTATGTCAGAGCCCGGGTCTCTCTGGAGAAGGAGCATGCAGTGTCCACCAACACCCTCGAGGTTTTCAGGGAAAGGTGGGCACTACAGGGACTGGAGTATATTATTTCCCCCTCCAACTCTATTTTGTTTTAATCCCTGCCCTCCCCTTCACTGTTTGTTCATGCAGCACTGGACTTTGAGAAGGGCACTGCTTGTCATTGGCCACTCAGGTGTTTCCCTTCTTCCTGGTGGTGGAATATCAATAAAGATTTACACAACTTCACAGTATCCGACACCTGCACACACACAACATGGGTGTTGGGGAAAAATTAGCATTACAAAAAAAAACAACAGGACCGTTAGACATTCTGTTCATTTAGAGAGCTGGCTCTGAGGGAGCTGGATCAGTGTTAAGGACTCTCCATGTGTAAATAAAAAGTGACTTGGTGATGGGATACCAGCCTCTGTGAAATTTCAGTGGTGACAAGAGCAAAGCATGCTCCTGAAGAAATTCTCTCGCAACAGTTGGCTTTGAGTTGGGGTAAGCATTTCTGGCATAATGTCATTATTTGGGAAGGTTGACTAATTCAATCCTGTCATCAAAGACCGGCCTCAGTATTTAGAAAGACTGGGAAAATGGTGTTGGGGCAGATGAAAAGCAATGAGTAATTCTCCTGATAGCTTGTGGGTCCAAAGCTTTTGCAGTTACTGAGGCACCAGGTACAAGAACGTTTCAAAAGCTGATGGCCTTCATGAAGGAATATTACGACTTCAAGCCTCCTCTTATTCTATCGGTTTTACTCGGCAAGTTGACAATCAGGGGAATCCATGCTGGGATTTTTGACTAGGTTAAAATGACTGGCAGAGACATGTGATTTTTGTTAAGCTTTTCATGAGATGCGGCGATACCATTTAGTATTTGGGATTAATGATGTAACCATGCAAAAGCGCCTACTAGCTGAAGCCCAGCTGGATTTCAAACATACACCACAACAGGCTTTATCATAGGAAAATGCAGCAAATAGAGCATGTGAGTTGCAGGATATTCTGCAGGAAGTAGACATTCTCGCTAGTCTAACAGAGCTTAGCTCACCACTTGAGTGAAGACAGTTGCATAGCCTCACTCAGGATATATCCTGAACAGAGGGTCTCTAGGCCAACCCACAACAAAACCCCAAAACAAAGCCAAGCCTCGGACAAACAGTTAACAGTGTCTTCAGGATCTGGGCCAGGAAGCCATTTTAGTTGCTGCTAGTATGCAGACTCAAGACAGCAAAAGAGTCCCACTAGACCTAAATTGATTAAGAGAACTCATTGGCTGATATCCAGGAGAGACCACACCCTGGAAACCCCACCCATATCTGGTTTGGAACAGTTCAATTGCTGAGTAACATCTAAATCAGAACCAATCCAAATAAACATCTGGTTAATTGGTCTCTCAGTTCTAATGGAGTTCAATACAGGGGCAGCTGTTTCAGTGATTGCAGAACCAGTCTTGAACAAAGTTCGCTCTTAACTGCAACCCGTTTTGTGTGAGACCTCAGCTAGACTGAGAACCTGTAGTGGGAACCTTCACAGATTAAGGGTACAACTTCGGTTCCAGTCTCTTATGAAAAGCAGCTGCTGTGCCTGGTTGGGGCTCAGTTCCAATCTTCTAGCTCAGCACTGTCTTCATCTGTCCATCTTCCTTTTCACCTATTCGCTCCACCCTCCCCTCTAACCTACTACCTTTACTCCCACCTCCATCCACTAAGCACTCTCAGCTACCTTCCCCTCAGCCCCAACCCCCTCCCATTTATCTCTTGACCTTCCTAATGAAGGTTTTTTTGGCCTGAAACGTCGATTTTCTTGCCTTTAGATGCTGCATGGCCTACTGTGCTTTTCCAGCACCACATTCTTGACCAGAAGCTGGATAGGGTGAAATTAGTTGAGAAATATTCATCTTGATAGGCTGACCATTTTTCTATTAGAAAATGGTTGCTTGAGTGAGGTCCTAATTAAATACCGAGATGTTTTTCAGGAATGTCTAGAGACTACCAAAGGAGCCAAGGCCACCTTACATGTTGATCAGAAAGTAAGTCAATGATTCTGCAAGACCTGTGTTTATGGTCTAAAGTAGAGGCAGAAATCAAGAGACTGGAAAGTGAAGGAAACATCAAGCCAATACAGTTTATGAAATGGGCAGCACCTGTGGTAACGATTGTGAAGCCTGATGGGTCGGTTTGCTTTTGTGGGAGTTTTAAACAAACAGCAAACCACTTCTTACAGCTGGATAGATACTCACTCACTCCCTGTACGAGAGATCTGTATGTAAAGCTGGGGGAAGTGGGGGGGGGTTGCTGTCCTTGACAAAGCTGGGCATGAGCCATGCATGCTTGCAATTGCGGGTTCTTAGAAAAATGCAATAAGTTAATCCCCATAAGGGTTTGTATCAATATATGAGATTTCCATTTGAGGTACTGTCAGCCTTTGCAATTTTTCAGTGAAATGGAGAACATTTTATAAAGTCTACCCCAGATCATCATTTATCAAGATCAACAGAGGGAAGCTGTACAGGGCCCTGGTGAGACCGCACCTGGAATATTGTGTGCAGTTCTGGTCTCCAAATTTGAGGAAAGACGTTCTGGCTATTGAGGCAGTGCAGCGTAGGTTGACAAGGTCAATTCCTGGAATAGCGGGACTATCTTACACTGAAAGACTGGAGCGACTGGGCTTGTATACCCTTGAGGTTAGAAGACTGAGAGGGGATCTGATTAAGACATATAAGATTATTAAAGGATTGGACACTCTGGAGGCAGAAGACATGTTTCCGCTGATGGGTGAGTGCTGCACCAGAGGACACAGCTTAAAAATCCGGGGTGGACCATTTAGGACAGAGATGAGGAGAAACTTCTTCACCCAGAGAGTGGTGGCTGTGTGGAATGCTCTGCCCCAGAGGGCAGTGGAGGCCCAGTCTCTGGATTCATTTAAGAAAGAGTTGGATAGAGCTCTCAAAGATAGTGGAATCAAGGGTTATGGAGATAAGGCAGGAAGAGGATACTGATTAGGAATGATCAGCCATGATCATATTGAATGGCGGTGCAGGCTCGAAGGGCAGAATGGCCTACTCCTGCACCTATTGTCTATTGTATATTGTCTATTGTCTATAAGTCAGCCCTACATGTCAGCCAGGAAAGTTACAAGCCAGCCAGGAAAGACCTAAAGAGAGAGCTAAGAAGAGCTAGGAGGGGACATGAGAAGTAATTGGCAGATAGGATCAAGGAAAACCCTAAAGCTTTCTACAGGTGTATCAGGAATAAAAGAATGTCGAGAGAAAGATTAGGGCCAATCAAGGATAGTAATGGGAAGTTGTGTGTGGAGTCCAAGGAAATAGGGGAAGCGCGAAATAATATTTTTCGTCAGTATTCACACTGGAAAAAGACAATGTTATCAAGGAGAATACCGAAGTACAGGCCACGAGACTAGATGTATTGAGGTTCACAAGGAGGTGTTAGCAATTCTGGAAAGTATGAAAATAGATAAGTCCTCTGGGCCGGATGGGATTTAACCAGGGATTCTCTGGGAAGCCAGGGAGGAAATTGCAGAGCCTTTGGCTTTGATCTTTGTCATCATTGTCTACAGGAATAGTGCCAGAAGACTGGAGGATAGCAAATGTTGTCCGCATGTTAAAGAAGGGGATTAGAGACAACCCTGATAATTACAGACCAGTGAGCCTTACTTTGGTTGTGGGTAAAGTGTTGAGATAGGATACATAATCATCTAGAGAGGAATAAGTTGATTAGGGATAGTCAACATGGTTTTGTGAGAGATAGATCATGCCTCACAAACCTTGTTAGTCCTTTGAGGTGGTGACAAAACAGTGGATGAGGATAAAGTGGTTGATATGGTGTATATGGATTTCAGTAAGCCATTTAGAGTTATACAGTCATAGAGATGTACAGCATGGAAACAGACTCTTCGGTCCAACTCATCCAGGCCAACCAGATATCCCAACCCAATCTAGTCCCACCTGCCAGTACCCGGGCCATATCCCTCCAAACCCTTTCTATTCATATAGCCATCCAAATGCCTTTTAAATGTTGCAGGTGTAGCAGCATCCATCAGTACTTCTGGTGGCCCATTCCACACATGCACCACTCTCTGCATGAAAAGGTTGCCCCTTATGTCTCTTTTATATCTTTCCCCTCTCACCCCTAAACCTATGTCCTCTAGTTCTGGATACTCCACCCCAGGGAAAAGACCTTGTCTATTTACCCTATCCATGACCTTCATGATTTTATAAATCTCTATAAGGTCACCCCATAGCATCTGACACTCCAGGGAAAACAGACCTAGCCTATTCAACCTCTCCCTATAGCTCAAATCGTCCAACCCTGGCAACATCCTTGTAAATATTTTCTCAACCCTTTCAAGTTTCACAACATCTTTCTGACAGGAAGGAGACCAGAATACTGCATGCAATATTCCAAAAGTGGCCTTATCAATGTCCCGTATAACCGTAACATAACCTCTCAACTCCTGTACTCAATACTCTGACCAATAAAGGAAAGCATACCAAACGCCTTCTTCACTATCCTATCTACCTGCGTCTCTACTTTCAAGGAGCTATGAACCTGCACTCCAAGGTCACTTGGTTCAGCAACTCTCCCCAGGACCTTACTGTTAAGTGTATAAGTCCTGCTCTGATTTGTTTTCCCAAAAAGCAGCACCTTGCATTTATCTAAAGTAAACTCCATCTGCCATTCCTCAGCTCATTGGCTCATCTAATCAAGATCCCATTGTAATCTGTGGTAACTTTCTTTGTTGTCCACTATGCCTCCAATTTTGGTGTAATCTGCAAACTTACAAACTATACCTCTTAAGCTCACATCCAAATCATTTATATAAATGATGAAAAGTCGTGGACCCAGCACCGATCCTTGTGGCACTGGTCACAAGTCTACAATCTGAAAAATAATCCTCCACCATCTCCCTCTGTCTTCTACCTTTGAGCCAGTTCTGTATCCAAATGGCTAGTTCTCCCTGTATTCTGTGAGATCTAACCTTGCTGATTAGTCTCCCATGGGAAACATTGTCGAACACCTTATTGAAGTCCATATAGATCACATCTACGATTGTGCCCTAATCAATCCTCTTTGTTACTTCTTCAAAAAACTCAATCAAGTTTGTGAGACATGATTCCCATACATAAAGCCATGTTGACTATCCCTAATCAATCCTTGCCTTTCCTGTCCCTTAGGATTCCCTCCAACAATTTGCTCAATGCAGGCTCACTAGTCTATAGTTCCCTGGTTTGTCCTTACCACCTTTCTTAAGCAGTGGTACCACGTTAGTCAACCTCCACTCTTCCAGCACCTCACCCGTGACTATTGACGATGCAAATATCTCAGCAAGAGGCTTAGCAATCACTTCCCTGTCTTTCCACAGAGTTTGAGGGTACACCTGATCAGGTTCTGGGGATTTATCTACTTTTATATGTTTCAAGACATCCAGCACTTCCTCTTCTGTAATTATAGACATTTTTCAAGATGTCACCATCTATTTCCCTACGTTCTATATCTCCCATATCCTTTTCCACAGTAAACATTGATGCAAAATATTCGTTTCGTATCTCCCTCATCTTGTGCGGCTCCACACAAAGGCTGCCTTGCTGATCTTTGAGGGGCCCTATTCTATCCCTAGTTATCCTTTTGTCCTTAATGTATTTGTAAAAACCCTTTGGATTCTCCTTAACTCTATTTGCCAAAGCTATCTCATGTCCCCTTTTTTGCCCTCCTGATTTCCCTCTTAAGTGTACTCCCACTGGCTTTACACTCCTGTAACGACCTGTCGTGTCTATCCCTGATATATGCTTCATCCTTTTTCTGAACCAAAGCCTGGATTTCTTTAGTCATCCAGCATTCCCTATACCTACCAGCCCTTCCTTTCACCCTGACAGGAATATACTTTCTCTGGACTCTTCACTTCCTTATTTTTGAAGGCTTCCCATTTTCCAGCCGTCCTGTTACCTGCGAACATCTGCCTCCAATCAGCTTTTGAAAGTTCTTGCCTAATACCGTCAAAACTGGCCTTTCTCCAATTTAGAACGTCAACTTTTAGATTTAGTCTATCTTTTTCCATCACTATTTTAAAATTAATAGAATTATGGTCACTGGCCCCAAAGTGCTCCCCCAGTGACACCTCAGTCACCTTCCCTGTCTTATTTCCCAAGAGAAGGTCAAGTTTCGCACCTTCTCGAGAAGGTACATTCACACACTGAATCACTGGCAGTCCCAGTCTATGTTTGAAAAGTTTTTGATAAGGTTTCCCACAGTAGGCGAGTGCACAAAATACGGAGCTATGAGATTGAGGGTGATTTAGCGGTTTGGATCAGAAGTTGGCGAGCTGAAAGAAGACAGAGGATGGTGGTTGATGGGAAATGTTCATCCTGGAGCTCAGTTACTCGTGGTGTTCCACAAGGATCTGTTTTGGGGCCACTGTTGTTCATCTTTTTTATAAATGACCTGGATGAGGGTGTCGAAGGATGGGTTAGTAAATTTGTGGATGAAACTAAGATAGGTGGAGTTGTGGATAGTGCTGAAAGATGTTGCAGATTACAGAGGGACATAGATAAGCAGCAAAACTTGGCTAAGAGGTGGCAAATGGTGTTTAATGTGGAAAAGTGTGAGGTGATTCATTTTGGAAAGAGAAACAGGAATAAAGAGTACTGGGTTAAGATCCTTGGCATTGTAGATGAGAAGAGAGATCTTGGTGTCCATGCACAAAAATCCCTGAAAGTTGCCACCCAAATTGATTGAGTTGTTAAGAAGGCATACGATGTGTTAGCTTTTATAGGTAGAGTGATTAAGTTTCATGGCCATGAGGTCATGTTGCAGCTGGTGCAGCCGCACGTGCATTATTGTGTACAGTTCTAACAATTGCATTACAGTAAGGATGTGGCAGCATTCAGAGGAGATTTACTGGGATGTTGCCTGGTATGAAGGGAACGTCTTATGACAAAAGACTTAGAGACTTCAGGCTGTTTTCATTAGAGAGAAGAAGGTTGAGAGGTGACTTAGTTGAGACATATAAGATAATCAGAGAGTTGGATAAGGTGGACAGTGATAGCCTTTTTCCTAGGATGGTAATGGCTGGCATGAGGGGACATAGCTTTAAATTGAGGGATGATAGATACAGGACAGATGTCAGAGGTAGTTTCTTTATTCAGAGAGTAGTAGAGGCGTGGAATGCACTGCCTGCAACAGTAGTAGACTCGCCAACTTTAATGGTGTTTAAATGGATAAAGATGTGGATGAAAACAGAATAGTGTAGGATTGATGGGCTTCAGATTGGCTCCACAGGTTGGCGCAACATTGAGCGCCGAAGACCCTGTACTGCCCTGTAATGTTTTATGTCCTATGCTAGCAAATGAGACTAGATTAATTTAGGTTGGGGAGCAAAATGTGCTCTGTCATCAACAGCCTTTCTGACTGTTCCAGAACTCATGGGTCCTCCACCTCCATCAAGCATTGAAACTGAATCGAAAATGGACACGGCTGACGACACCGCCTTTCTGCCCTTGCCCCTGAAGAAAATGAATTTATTCAGAAACCCTCTGGGCACAAGAGGCAAACTACTGTGTGTTACACACTGCTCGCATCAGGGACAGAGATGCAGGGACCTGACCAGTGATAAAGCACCCCAGGAGGAGCTACAAAAAAAAATAACCAGCCTATGTCCCTGTACATAGAGGGAGAGGGACATTGTGATTATAATGAGGTCAGCTGGGTGGACCTCATAGAATATAATTTCCCTGACTGGGGCTGTTAATAGGGAGCTCTGGCTGACAGATAAGACAAGAGCCAGAGGTTCTGTCCACTCTGAGAGCTGGCTTTGAGGAAGCTGGATCATTCTTTCCACGTGGAAATAAAAGGTGGCTTGGTGATTGGATACAAGCCTCTGTGGAGTTATTTCAGTAAATAAATGCTCAAATATTCAAAGATTGGCTTCAGTTCTATCCTTTACCAACTGACTCTCTGGATTCGAATAGATGAACCCCAGAATTAAGATACATTGAGCTCAAATGTCAGTCAGTATTTCAAACTTGTCTTTTCACTTGACTACATGAAATCTTTTGGATGCTATGATTTGCCACTTGTACCTCTTGGTAAAACTGAATGTTACATGAACAATTTGTAATACTACTTTCCTGATGTATTTACTGGGTAGAAATGTGTAAATTGATGGTAAATGGGAGAATGATGCCCACTGTTCACTCAGACAGCTAACTATTCAACAAGCACAACTGCTCCGATTAAATGAACACTGGGAGCAGGCAAGGTAATATGTCTTGGTGCGAGACCTAAGCCTGGATAAATGCAGAGAGTTAGCATAGTTCCAGGAAGGGAATCTGACTATAAAATCACCCACCGAACCAAGCAAAGTTGATAGGAATCAAAATGGCATCCATTCTATGGCATGCCCTGCAAGTGAACTGAAATGCAATGATATTGGAGGAAGAAAGAGTAACCGACAAGAGGAAATAGCCCAAGTTACTAAATTAGCATTGTGGTAATTCAACAATAAAGGCTGGCTATTGTCCCTATATCTATCTGATCAATGCATGAATGCTCGTGAATTCAATACTCATTGCTGCAAAATTCATTTTACAACTCAAAGCGAATTGAGCAAAGATATCGATTAGTATTGTTTTCGAACTCCAGAAATAGAGATTATACCTGACTAACTGGAGGACAATGTCTTCCCAGTGTTCAAAAGTAGCAGTGCCACACATGCCTTAGGCAGTTATATGAGTTTAAAAAAGATTTTTATGATGGAGAAATGCATTTTATAAAATGCCAAAGTTAGCCTAAAGAGCTAATGGGCAATAAGTAATGTTCAGACTATTACATGAATAGTCCACTCTTCGTTAATCCACTGGAACTCTGGGAAGAGGTAATTAAATTCATTGACATGGATTATCTGAAGGTTGTATTTTGAATTTTCACAATCCCTATGTAATTTCCACAATCCCTATGTAATTTCCATTGATGAAAATGAAAATAAGAGTTTGCAAGTTGGTTATTATTCAGCTACACAATCACAAGATTTATCTCACTATCTTCAACTTCATAACAGGGCTGTTTCCTTCTTTTTATCTTCTTTCCCATTTCATACCTTCCAATGAAATATTCCATTTGAAATACAGGTGTATGTAGAAACTACAAGAGAGAAACATTGGGCTCATTCAGTCTAGGTTGATGTATATCTTCCACATGAAGCACAACTGTTCGAGGGATAAGAACCTTCAATTAAGGATAGACTGGACATTGGGAGAGGAAAAGGCTGAGGAGGTGTGATAGACGTTTTGAAGATCTTCAAGTCTCTACACAGATTAGACAGGGAGAAACTTTTCCTGCTTGTATATAGATCGAGAACCAAAGGAAGCAAATTCAAGATGAAAAAAATTGTTTCTCACGATGAGTGGTCAAAGTCTAGAATGCAAGATCTGGAAGTGTGGTTGTGGTAGGTTTGATTTAAGTGTTCCAAAGAGCATGAGATGATTTTGAAAATATAAACAAAATGCAGAGTTTTAGGAAAATGCTTGGCAAGTCAAAATGCTCAGAGAGCCAGTGCAGACAGGACAGGCCAATTGTCACCTCCTGTGCAATAACAATGTTTTGATTTTTTGATTCTACAAGCAGTATTCCAAATTCCAGCTAGCAAGCTGAACTTCCACAAATATGGAAATCATAAACTCTCATTGCTGTCTCCCAACATTTGAGCATCAATGAGTTATTTTTTAATTGCTACAATCATCACCATCAGGCCTTTCTGAGGAGTAGTTTGTGCCATGTCTTGGGTTCCACCCAAAACCTTTTCAATGTCAAATATTTATAGCGAACCTGTCACTTAGACTTTCACCTGCCCCAAATGGTGGCTCAGTGGTTAGCACTGCTGTCTCACAGTGCCAGAGACCCAGGTTCAATTCCCGACTCAGGCGACTGACTGTGTGGAGTTTGCACATTCTCCCCGTGTCTGTGTGGGTTTCCTCCCACAGTCCAAAGATGTGCAGGTTAGGTGAATTGGTCATGCTAAATTGCCCCTAGTGTTAGGTGCATTAGTCAGGGGTGAATGTAGGGGAATGGGTCTGGTAGGGTTGCTCTTCGGAGGGTCGGTGTGGACTTGTTGGGCTGAAGGGCCTGTTTCCACACTCTAGGGAATCTAAAAAAAAATGTATTCAAACAGGTCTCAGAACTGACAGACCATTGTCAACCAATGGTATCATTCAGTTCTCAGCTCAAAATATTTTCACATGGATGCTGACATGGAAGAAGTGAGACAAAATACCTATCTCAAACTTAGCAGGAGAATGGAGTAAAATATACAAATTTAACCCCATGACAGCAGCACAGGGGTTAAATACAATGTCCTTGAAAGTTAAAACAGATCATTATATTGAAAGCAAATCAAACCATGAAAACAATATGTGTGGATAATGAGAGAATGTTTGGTATAGGACAGAAGGATGAAGGTACAGCTACATGCTGTGCATCACTAAGCTGAAAATTGGTCTAAATATTCAAACAATCTATTCTGAACGATCGTATAAGAAGGATCACCAATAAGTTCAAATCTGTTTTCAGAGACGCAGTGCCAAAAATCCTTAGCCTTCAATGAAGAGTTAACTTGACAATCCTGGGTTGGCAAAGAGAGATTTCCTTATTTCAATTTCAGTTAGGTTTTTGGACTTCAAAGATAAAAACTGACAGTTATGAATTAGTAAATGGAGTATTGAGCAAAGTTCTTACAACTTATTCCTTGCAATTCAAAGTTAAACTCAGCCTATAAGGTGCAATTTTGAATCACTGATATTTTTATTCTTGTGAATTGTCTCTGTATTTTGAATTACATAGCAGGTTCTTCAGTGTATATACATTTGTAAGCTTTTGTATTGCAATTTTCTCAGCACACAATCATGATTTCTTAATGAACTGATAATAAAAGTCAATGATCTTATAACTGTACATATATATTTATAACATTGAATTGGAAAACAGCTAAGCTTTTTGTATATCTAGGAATGCATCCAATAGCAATGTCAAATGTCATTCGCACCAGCCAGGAAATGTAATACCTAATATTTCCTAGGAAACATGGCACAAAATAAGTTTTATCCAGTTTATTCTGAGCTCTGCAATTTGGTCCCTGATAGTCTGTGATTTTCATTTGCATTACATACTTCATGTATGTAATGAATTCCTGATGAAGGGCTCTGGCCCGAAACGTCGAATTTCCTGTTCCTTGGATGCTGCCTGACCTGCTGTACTTTAACCAGCAACACATTTTCAGCTCTGATCTCCAGCATCTCACTTTTTACTATTACATACTTTATGGTTGGTTCCAGTTAACAAGGAAACTTCTGGTCATTCTTGGAAAAAATATCAAAAAGGAAGAATTAGACATTTCAGATCTTGAAATAAACAATGAATTTATTTGTGATCCTAAGAATAAAGTTGAGCACTAAGTAAAATAGGTGGCGACAGAGGACTGGATGATTACAAATGTCACATCCTTGTTCAAAAAGAGATATAAAGATAAGCCCAGCAACTTCAATTTAACTTTGTCTTGGGGAATCTTCGAGAAATAATTTGTGCCAAAACTAATAGTCATATGAACAAATGTCAGTACATTTAAGGTGACCAGTATAGGCTTATTAAAGAATTAAATAAAAGGTATGTTTAAACTAAATTGTTGGAGCTAAATGGTAGCTAACATTGATGTAGAAGTTGATGAGGAAAATACTGCTGATATGGTATAAATGGACTTCCAAAAGGCATTTGGCAGTACCACACAACAGACTGGTGAGCAACATTACGACTCATTGAATAAAAAGATTGTTGCAACTTGGATACTGAATTGGCTGTGCAACAGGAAACAAAGTCATGATTAATGGATATTTTTTGGGGTTGGAGAAACGTCTGTAGTGGAGATTGCACAGTCAGTGCTTGGACCCTTGTTTTTCCTGGTATATATTACGAACTAGATCTTGTGTACAGAGCATAACATCAAAGTTATCAGATGATATGAACATTGGAAGCATTGTGAACTTTGAGCAGAATAATGGAGAACTTCATAAAGGACATAGGTAAGCTTGTGAAATGGGTAAAAAGGTAATAGAATTCAATGTGGAGAGATGCAAAATGATTAATTTAGGTTAGAAGAACATGGAGAGACAACATAGAATGCAGGGTACAATTCTAACGGAAGTACTGGAGCAGATGCACAAGCCATTGAGGTTGATAGGACAGGTTGACAATGTTGAAAAATGTGTTGCTGGAAAAGCGCAGCAGGTCAGGCAGCATCCAAGGAGTAGGAGAATCGACGTTTCGGGCATGAGCCCGTCTTCAGGAATGAGAAGGGTGTGCCAAGCAGGCTAAGATAAAAGGTAGGGAGGAGGGACTTGGGGGAGGGGCATTGGGAATGCGATAGGTGGAAGGAGGTTAATGTGAGGGTGATAGGCCGGAGAGGGGGTGGGGGCGGAGAGATCGGGCAGAAGATTGCAAGTCAAGAAGGCGGTGCTAAGTCCGAGGGTTGAGACTGAGACAAGGTGGAGGGAGGGGAAATGAGGAAGCTGGAGAAATCTGCATTCATCCCTTGTAGTTGGAGGGTTCCTAGGTGGAAGATGAGGCACTCTTCCTCCAGGCATCGTGTTGCCATTGTCTGGCGATGGAGGAGGCCAAGGACCTGCATGTCCTTGGCGGAGTGGGAGGGGGAGTTAAAGTGTTCAGCCACGGGGCGGTTGGGTTGGGTGTCCCAGAGGCGTCAGATTAAATTAGATTACTTATAGTGTGGAAACAGGCCCTTCGGCCCAACAAGTCCACACCGACCCGCCGAAGCGCAACCCACCCATACCCCAAACCTAACACTACAGGCAATTTAGCATGGCCAATTCAGCTGACCCGCACATCTTTGGACTGTGGGAGGAAACCGGAGCACCCGGAGGAAACCCATGCAGACGCGGGGAGAATGTGCAAACTCCACACAGTCAGTTGCCTGAGGCGGGAATTGAACCCGGGTCTCAGGCGCTGTGAGACAGCAGTGCTAACCACTGTGCCACCGTGCCGTGTTCTCTGAAACATTCCGTAAGTAGGTGGCCTGTCTCCTCAATGTAGAGGAGGCCACATCAGATGCAGCGGATGCAGTAAACGATGTGTGTGGAGGTGCAGGTGAATTTGTGGCGAGTATGGGAGGATCCCTTGGGGTCTTGGAGGGAAGTGAGGGGGAGGTGTGGGCGCAGGTTTTGCATTTCTTGCGGTTGCAGGGGAAGGTGCCGGGAGTGGAGGTTGGGTTGGTGGGGGGTGTGGACCTGACAAGGGAGTCGCAGAGGGAGTGCTCTTCCCGGAACACTGATAGGGGAGGGGAGGGAAATATATCCCTGGTGGTGGGGTCTGTTTGGAGGTAGTGGAAATGACGAGGATGATACAATGTATCTGGAGGTTGGAGGGGTGGTAGGTGAGGACCAGTGGGGTTCTGTCTGGTGGTGATTGGAGGGGCGGGGTTCAAGGGCGGAGGAGCGGGAAGTGAAGGAGATGCGGTGGAGAGCATCATCAACCACGTCTGAGGAGAAATTGTGGTCTTTGAAGAAGGAGGCCAGCTGGGTTGTTCGGTAGTGGAATTGGTCCTCCTGGGAGCAGATGTAGTGGAGGTGAAGGAATTGGGAATATGGGATGGTGTTTTTACAGGGGGCAGGATGGGAGGAGGTGTAATCTAGGTAGCTGTGGGAGTTGTCGATTTCTAATAAATGTCTGTGTTGAGTCGGTCGCCGGGATAGAAATGGAGATGTCTATGAAGGGGAAGGAACTGAAAAATGTGTTGCTGGAAAAGTGCAGCAGGTCAGGCAGCATCCAAGGAGCAGGAGAATCAATGTTTTGGGCATAAACACTTCTTCAGGAATGAGGAGGGTGTGCCAAGCAGGCTAAGATAAATGGTAGGGAGGAGGGACTTGGGGGAGGGACATTGGGAATGCGATAGGTGGAAGGAGGTTAATGTGAGGGTGATAGGCCGGAGAGGGGGTGGGGGTGGAGAGGTCGGGAAGAAGATTGCTGGTCAAGAAGGCGGTGCTGAGTCCTACGGTTGGGACTGAGATAAGGCAGGGGGAGGGGAAATGAGAAAGCTGGAGAAATCTGCATTCATCCCTTGTGGTTGGAGGGTTCCTAGGTGGAAGATGAGGCGCTCTTCCTCCAGGTATCGTGTTGCCATGGTCTGGCGATGGAGGAGGCCAAGGACCTGCATGTCCTTGGCGGAGTGGGAGGGGGAGTTAAAGTGTTCAGCCACGGGGCGGTTGGGTTGGTTGGTGCAGGTGTCCCAGAGGTGTTCTCTGAAACGTGGAGAATGTAACTAATGAAACATAGAATACTGTGTGCTTTATCAAAAGGTGCATAAACCAAGAGTGGAAGGAAATTATATTGAATTTGTATAAGTCATTAATTCAGTCTCAGCTGGATTATTGTATCCAGATCTGGTGACAGGAGATTTGTTCGAAGCATTCAAAATCATAAAAGAGTAAGGACAGAGTAGGTAGGAAGAAAGTGACCTCGCACATGAAAGGATTTAGAACAAGAGGGCACAGATTTAAAATGATGGATAAAATAAGTAAAAACAAAATATGAGTAAAACTTCTTCACTTAGCAAATTGTTCAGGTCTGAAATGCCCTGCCATACAATATGGTGGAGGTAGGTTCAATTGAAGCATTCAAGATGGAATTAGACAGTTCTCTCAAAAACAATGTGAAATGTTGCAGGGAGAAGGCAGGGTAATGGCACTAAGTGAATTGCTGTCTTAGAGAGGTATCGCATGACACGATTAGTTAAATGGGTTCCCTTCTGTGCTGTTAACATGAGATTACATGATCAATTTTCCACAGTATTTACTCGAGAAGATTTAACACACATACCCAGCACAAGAAAATAAAATGACAGCATCCTTTAACCAGACATCTTGAACCTCATTCTAATTAAAATAGGGTGTTTTGAAATGATTGCAAGAAATAAATCTCCAGATCCAAAGGAAATCCCTCTCTGAATGTTAAAGTAGCAACTGATGAACTCACTCCAATACTGACTGATCTCTTTTAAGAGAACAAGATTGTAGATAGTAAAACTTTATTGCAGCTAAATGTTTTATGGAAAGAAAGCCTTTAAGGTAGGACAAAATTTATACCTTCTGCATGCAGAGTTTTATCTGGGACTGGGAAATTGCACTCAACCAGTTTTTTTTAAGCTAACCAATTGGAGAAACTAAAACTCGAAGTTTCTGAAACAATCAATCAGTAACTACAGTATAATGATATCAAAACTTTTTCAAGTGCACAGGCTCTTGTTGTCTCTTGTGTACATTAATGATTTGGACTTCACTGCAAGGTGGGTGTGGGAAGAGGGGAGATGGTCAAGATGTCTGCGGAAAAGTCTGAAATGGTTGGGGCGTTAAATAGTGAGGAAAATAGCCGTAAACTGCAGCATGATATCAATGGATTGCTTAAGGTGAGCAGACGAGTGGCAAATGGAGTTCAATCTGGAATGGTGTGAGGTAATATACTTGGGAGATCTAACAAGGCAAAGGATTACTCAATGAATGGTCATGGAAAGTACTGAAAGTCAGAGCAACTGCTTATCTGCAGATCCATGAAGGTAGTAAGCAGGTAGATAAATTGGTGAAGAAGGCAGATGTCTTTATTAGCTGAGACATAGAATACAAGATCAGGAAAGTTATGCTGGAACTATACAAAACATTGTTTAGTCCACAGCTGGAGTACTGCATGCTGTTTGAATCACCATATTATGCAGCGACTTGTTGGGGCAAAGGACCTGTTTCGTATTGTCTAGCTCTGATTCAAGAAAGGATGTGATTGTACTAGAGAGGGTGCAGAAGAGATTTACCAGGGTGCTGCCTCAGCTATTTTGAAAGATTGGACAGGCTGAGGTTATTTGCCTTGGAGCTGCAAAGATTGAGAGGACACTTGATAGAGGTGTATAAGATTGAGATACAGATACTCCGAATAGGAAGGCACTTTTTCTGTTAGTAGAGTAATCAATAACTGGGGACATAGACTTCAGGTAAGAGGTAAAAGCTAAGTGGAGAGATGAGGAGAACCTTTCTCACTCAGAGGGTGGTGGGAGTCTGGAATTCATTGCCTGAAAAGGTGGTCAATTCAGAAACACTTAATATGTAGATATTCACTTTGTTGATATAACCCCCAGGGCTGTGGGCCAGGAGTTGTAAAATGGGTTTAGCGTAAACACTCCTTTGTTGACTAGTATCACCACAATGGGCTTAAAGACTCTGTTGTAAATATGTATGTCTACAGATCTAAAAGTATCATTATTAAAAAGGTCCCAGTTCTTACATAATAACACAGCATCTTTTAGTCCACCTGAAAGAACAGATAGATTCTGGTGTTAATGTCTCTTGCAAAAGACAGCCCCTCTGACAGTGCAGTACTCCCTGAGTAGAGCCCTGGAATGTCAGCCCAGGTATATGTGCTCAGGTCTCTGGAAAGGTAAATGTGACCAGTTAACCTTCTGACTTATCATCAAGTGTGTGGCTCACAAAGGCATGATTGACAAGATGAATTATGCAAGTCCCTGCATTGGCATATTTCAAATTTGTCTTATACTGATGCTCTCCTTGCAGTATTACTCTGTAGTCTAGGCCTCACATCACTCTAGCACAAAGCTGAATGAGGCAGTGAAGACACCTGACACCATTTCAGGATATAAATCTAATATGTTATTAAATCTAGCTTCCACTGTCTCAAAAAATTTATTTAATTCACTTGACTCTTATTTCAAATACTTACTATCAATTTAGAAAAGAGGGTATTTCCCCTTCCAGCTCTCAAAATATTTGATTTACTTTATTATTGTTGTATGTACCTAAGTACAGTGAAAAGTTTTGCTTTGTGTGCAATACAGGCAGATCATACCATACAAAGTACATAAGGAAAATAGAATAAATAGAGGAATACAATATTACGGCTGCAGACAAAGTGCAGAAAGAGTGAGGGCAACATTAAATTTCAAATTTGCAAGGTCTATTTAAAAAAACGGGGATGAAGCTGTTCTTGAGTCTGTTGGTAATGAGTGTTTAAGCTTCCGTATCTTTGAATGAAATTTGAAATATTGAAATTTTGAAATTTTTAAAAGAGAAATCTACTCACATCTGCGTACAATATTTTCTTCGAACATTTAACAGGGAAACCGCATCCATGCATTGAACTATTTCATAGTCAAATAATCTCTGAACAAAGTATCCGCTGGAAAGTCGTGATCATAACATAAGAGAATTTAATATTCAGTTTGAAAATGAGAAGCTTGGATCAGAAACAACTGGGTTTAACGCAAAAAGAGGGAATAAGAAGAAAAAGAGGATGAAATTAGCTAAAGGAAATTGGGTGGATATATTAGCAAAAATGACAGCAAACAAGCACTGACATTGAAGGAGATGGTACATCACTCTCAGGAAAAATACATCTCAGTAAGGAGGAAAAATTCTAAGAGAAGCATAAACAAGCATAGCTAATCAAGGAAATGTAGGAGGGTGCTAAGTTGAAGGATAGGGTTGCATGGTGACACAATGGTTAGCACTGCTGCCTCACAACGCCACAGACCCGGGTTCAATTCCTGCCTCAGGCAACTGTGTGGAGTTTGCACATTCTTCCTGTGTGTGCGTAGGTTTCCTGCCACAATTCAAAGATGTGCAGGTTAGGTGAATTGGTCATGCTAAATTGCCCGTACTGTTAGATGTATGGGTATGGGTGGGTTGCTCTTTGGAGGGTCAGTGTGAACTTGCTGGGCCATAGGGCCTGTTTTCACACTGTAAGTAATCTAAATCACAAAGCATGTAAGGAGCCAAAGTCAGTTATAGCCTTAAAAAAATTCAACCTGAATGTTTAACGTGAGGAGGACACCCAATGGTAAATAAATACCATTTAACATTTGTAAAATTATTGCTATGCTGTCCTGCAGAGGTCTATATAAAGCTTCAATTTACACCAATATTTTAGGTAAGGAGAGTGAAGGCATGGTGGCCAATTTCACAGAAGATCAAGGTGTGTAGGAAAATATGTTGTGAAGAAGACAAAAGGATGTCGCCATTGGATATCAATAGATTAAGTGTGTCAGTAAAAATCAGGCAAATGGTGTATATGTGGGAAAATTGTTCATTCTGGTAGCAAGATTTAAAAAACAGAGCATTACTTAAAGAGAGAACAAGTACAGAATTCCAAAGTGTAGAGGGATTTAGGTGTTCGTATGATCGTATGTTAATATTGTACAAAATTAAGGTGAATAGGATACTTTACTTTATTATGAAAGGAATTGAACATAAGAGTAAGGATGGTTTGCATAATTTATACATGGCATTGATGTATAATTCTTGAATATAATGTGCAGTTTTGGGCTCCTTTTTGAGGAAGGATGTGGATATATTGGTTAGAGGAGATTTATGGGATTGATGCCTGGAATGAGGTGGCTGCCTCATAAAATTAGGTGGACGGCTTGGCTTGTTTCCACTGGAGTTGAGGAGAGTGAATGGTGACTTGCTTGAAGTTTGACCTTTGCAAAGGTCTTGTGAAGGTCCATGTGGAAAAGATATTTTCATTTCTTGGTCAGTCCAGAACTAAGGGGCTGTATTTTAAAATTAGGGAATACTCTTTCAGGATCAAGATGAGGAGAATATTTTCTCTCAGTGGGTGGTGCAACTTTGGAAGTCTTAGTCATAGAGTCATAGTCAGAGATGTACAGCACGGAAACAGACCCTTCAGTTCAACTTATTTGTGCCGAATCAGCTATCCTAAACTAATGTAGGTCTCATTTGCCAGCACGCAGCCCATATCACTGTAAACCCTTCCCATTCATATGCCTATCCAGATGCCTTTTAAATCTTGTAATTGTTTCAGCCTCCACCACTTCTTCTGGCAGCTCATTCCATTCAGGCAATACCCTCTGCTGAAAAAGTTGCCCTTTAGGTCCCTGTCTCAGAAAGTAGACAGAGGTATTGAACTGCCTGTCCCAGGATCCAATCTCATCTGCACATCCTGGTGAAGTTAGCTCCTCTTCCTGATCCTGACTGTCTGTCTTGGGGTTGTCACCTTGCCCATTCCTCTCAGTGATGCTGACTGTTTGCCTCAAAGTTTTTACCTCTCCCAATTCCCTTGGGAATGCTATCTAACTCAGAGCATTGTTAGGACTGTTTGGAGTTAGCGGTGCTGATGGGAAGGCTGAATTACATTGATTCTGGGCAGAGAACTCAGTGATCTATCAAGAGCAGTTAGATGGCTCTGTGCTGTTAGAATGATCTCAGGAAATAGTTCAAGGAATTATTTGGCAGTTATGTGTTCGAGTCAGGACTCAGATGAAATCCTGTGGAACTGACAGTGTGAGAAGATTGGCTCTGTCTATAAGGGAGGCATGAGGGCAGCTTTGAAGCGGCCCATGAACATTCACACTTAAATGCAGCTGAGAGAGTGGAGTTTGAAAAGCTCACGTACAATGTTTGCAGTTGCTTGATGCAGTTGAACAAGATGGAAGCTCAAGTGAAACCTCAACAGCAGGACTGGCATGGTAAGGCTAGATATCAGCGAAGAGCTGGAGTTGTTCTTGTGAATGAATACTAGTGTACAATTTCAGAGTCCTGAGTGTTGACACAGGAAAGGAGTATCATTGACCAGAATGTGAGCAGTCATTAAGGCAGTCCATGAATGTGGGGGTCATGGCCAGATGGGTAAAAGTGAAATTTAGTGAGATTTGATGACCCACAATTCATTAATGTCTGGGGCATTGCCGATTTGATCTGGGAGATCTGTTTTGATCATGTGTATTATTTGATGTGCACTGTGAGGTGCTTGATCAGTCTGTTACCCGTACTTACAACAGGTTAATTTTGGGTGTTAGAAACAAATTGTGCTTGTTTTGTAGATTATATTACTGTTCTATCATTGTCCAGTTAAATTAACTGTTGTTTATTCAAAAGATTAGAGTCTTAGGACTATATTTTCTTAAATAGGTTCCCTAGATGTCATACTTTGTCCACTGTAAAAGTAAAAAGTATTGGTCTGCTGTAAGATTGTAACATAAACTTGATTACTTACAGTGTGGAAACACACCCTTCAGCCCAACAAGTCCACACCAACCCACCGAAGCGCAACCCACCCAGACCCATTCCCCTACATTTACCCCTTCACCTAACACTACGGGCAATTTAGCATGGCCAATTCACCTAACCTGCACATTTTTGGACTGTGGGAGGAATCCTGCACAGACATGGGGAGAATGTGCACACTCCAAACAGTCAGTCACCTGAGTGACTCAGGGAATTGAACCTGGATCTCTGACACTGTGAGGCAGCAGTGCTAACCACTGTGCCACCATGCCACCCACAAAACAAGGGCTCATTCGGGATTTAGTTTGATAATGAGACAACATGAACACCAACTACAGCGTCTCAGTCAGAAGTAACTGACAGATGGGAGCGAAGTGAGATTAAAGCAGTATGGTTGGGTAAACAGATCAAATCATCATTGATTATTTCGGGGATGCTGCTAGTCACTGCCTTGGTAATGACCTTTTCCCATGATGGTCAGCATTGTCTCCTCCAATAGGATTGAAACATACAAGTGTGCACATTTGCCTCCAGTTTGTTCTTGTTCCCAACTCTTGTATGTCAATGTTTCCTGCAAGAATGAAGGAATTGTGTTGATAAGTGTCCTGAAAAAATCTTGGATGGTGTGGCTGTCATGATTGAATGATGAGTGCAAATTTTGCAGGAGTTTTATGTCTGTGAAGGTGAAATAAAAGGTTGAATTGAGAGAGATTGTTTGTAGCAATCATTTGCTACAAATTTGCAGGTGAAATCATGTGAGAGTGGGGGAGGCAATGGTCTATCTGTATTGTCGCTGGACTTTTAATCCAGAGTCCCAGGTAATGTTCCAGGGATCCAGTTGGAATTTGAATTCAATAAAAATTAAGAATGAAAAGTCTAATGATGACCATAACCCAAAACCCATCTAGATTTTCAGTGCAATTTAGGGAAGAAAACTGCCTAGTCTGGCCTATATGTGACTCCAGATCCACAACAAATCCAACTGATTCTTAATTGCCATCAGTTATGTCACATAACATTTAAGCATTTCTGCTAGATGACTATGTTCCTAAAAGTGCAAGACATTGCTGGCATTTGCAGTTAGCATGATACTTAATAACAGACTAATACAATATATTAATTTCAAAAGTTCTAATTCATCGATGCTGTAATAGTCACAAATCAGTAATACAAAGGACAGCAGAATAATAATGGTGGTTGCCTTGAGGCTTTCATTTTGTGTCTTTTGTCTCAGGCTTGAAGAAGTGTGAACATTGGATATTCCTTCCTTACACCTGCCTTCATGTTAAAAGCCATTATTTGTATACATAATTCCGTCATACTTCATCTTAATTGTTTTGGTTCTATATTTTGACTAAGGCAAAAGTGAATCTCACATCTTATAGTTGAAATTTATCATCAAGACATTCTCAGAAGCTGAACTTGTTTTGACATAAGCCAATGAGAAGTTTGACAGCACCTGAAGCTGTTTCTGGATGCCAAGTAAAAGATCCAGTTCTGTTTCTCTCATAAACGTCACCAAAACGATCATGTCTGTACAATGTTACTAGTTACTTTGTGCTGTCTTTTTAATATCTTAAACAATGGCTCAGTGGTTAGCACAGCTACCTCACAGTGCTAGTGACCTGGGTTCAATTCCCACCTTGGACAACTGTCTGTGTGGAGTTTGCATATTCTCCTTGTGTCTGTGTGGGTTGTGTTCCAGTTTCCTCCCACAATCTAAAGATGTGTAGGTCAGGTGAACTGGCCATGCTAAATTGTCCATAGTGGTAAGTACATTAGTCAGGGGTAAACATAGGGGAATGGGTCTGGAAGGGTTACTCTCTGGAGGGTTGGTGTGGACTTGTTGGGCTGAAGGGCTTGTTTCCACAGCGTACAAAAAAAACTTGTTCCTGGGCTGTAAGTTTTCTTTGTACATTGTGGAAACAGGCCCTTCAGCCCTCCAAGCCTGAACCGATCCAAATGTACTGTCTAAACCCGTCGGTCAATTCCTAAGCATCTGTATTCCTCTACTCCCCACCTACTCATGCATCTGTCCAGACGCATCTTAAATGAATCTACCATGCCTGCCTCTACCACCTCTGCTGGCAACGCGTTCCAAATGCCCATCACACTCTATGTGAAATACTTGCCACGTTTATCCCCCTCAAACTTCTCACTTCTCACCTTGAAAGTGTGACATCTTGTTATTGAATCCTTCACCCTGGGAAAAAGCTTGTCTCTATCCACCCGGTCTATACCCTTCATGATTTTATAAACCTCAATCAGGTCTCCCCTCAATCTTCTTTTTTCTAATGAAAATAAATCTAACCTACTCAACCTCTCTTCATAGCTGTATGGCATCTAAATAAACTAATTTTGCTTACATAATATTTAACATTGATTTTTTTTCGATTGTTACAAGTATTTGGAGCTGCTATTGTTTGTGGATATTGATATTGGCGCTGGTAATAATAGTTGAAAGAATGTAAATGTCTAACATCATGAGCCCTCTTAACTTGTCTTCAGTTAAGGTCTTCTGAACATCCCTAGGTGATGTCATTTTTATCTAACAATGAGTTATAGAGCTTTTCTGTCAGAATTGTTCAATTGCGCCACTCAGTGTTCTGTCTATAAAGTAAGTCCCTCTGTATTTTAATACTCATTGATAAAGATTTTAATTTTCTTTTCTGATTTCCACTGATGTGATTTCCTGTGGTGAATGAAGTGACACCAATGAGATTCGTGATCTGTTCACTATCTCACAAATCAACACTTTCACTGAGCATCTGGCACTTGGAAGAAACAACTGAAACAAAAGTTTTTTTCCTCTATGGATTAGATGAAACTGCGACGGTGTATGGGACTGAATGACTATGCAACTGGACTGTCTGTTTTGGATTGTTACAGGAATAGAAAGACAATGGTTCCTGATGCAATTTATCTTCCTTTTAAGAAAACAGACAGCTGTTTAGAGAGAAATTTGCAGAATCACATAACATTGACTGAAGCAGATCCCTCAGCTGAACTGAGACTGAAGATTTACTCTTACTTTATGGAAATAACAATGAATCATTATTAGACAGACTGGGAGCAGCCATGGTAGACTGGTTAATAAGGCAAGATCAAATAGGGTCCAGGGAAGTTAGCCAATTAGATCTAAAGTTGGCTTTAAGATAAGAGACATAGAGTGGTGATGGGTCGTTTTTTTGGACTGGAGGCCTTTGACCAGTGGTGTGTCACATGGATCAATGCTAGGTCCACAGCTTTTTCTTATTTAGAAAAATGATTTGGATGTGAATATAAGAGATATGGTTAGTAGGTTTGCCTATGACATCAAAGCAGGTTGAGTGTTGGACAGTGAAGATTATCTTACAGGACAACGGCACCTTGATTAGATGGGCCAGAGGGCCAAGGAGTGGCAGGTGGAGTTTAATTTTGTGAATGTGATGGTTACATTTTGGTAAGTAAAATCAGGGAGGATTTACACAGTTATTAATCTGGCTCTGGGAAGCAATGCTGAACAGTGACCTGGGGTTGCAGGTGCTTAGTTCCTTGAAAGTAGTGTCACAGATAGACAGGGTGGTGAAGAAGGCATTTGGCACACTTGTCTTCATTGGTCAGAACACGGAGTAAAGAAATTGGGATGCCATGTTGCAGCTTCATAGGACATTGGTGAGGCCACTTTTGGAATACTGCATACAGTTCTGATGGGCCTTCTATAGGAAGGATGTCATTACACTTCAGAATGATGCAGAAAAAATTTACAGGATGTTGCTGAGACTGGAAGGTTTGAGCTATAGGCAGCTGCTGTATAAGCTGGGGCGTTTTTTCCTGGAGTGTCAGAGGCTGAGAGTTGACTGTAAAATCATAAGGGGCATGGACAGGGAGGATTGCCAAGGTTTTTTTCCCTAGGTTGGGGGAGTTCAAAACTAGTGGCGATAAGTTTAAGGTGAAATGGCAAGATTTAAAAAACACCTGAAGGATAACTTTTTCACTCAGAGGGTTGTGCATGTATGGAATGAGCTGCCAGAGGAAGTAGTGAAGACAGCTATGTTCAGAAGGAACCTGGATGGATACATGAATAGGAAGAGTTTAGAGGGATATGGACCAAATGCTGGCAAATGGGACTAGGTCAGACTGGGATGTCTGGTTGTATGGACAAGTTGGATTGAAAGGTCTGTTTCCATGCTGTATGATTTTCTGACTGGGATAAATTCAGAATCCAGCAAAAGATGACTAAAAAAATAATAAAGACAGAGAAAATAAACCACAAGGGCAAACTAGCAAGGAATATAAAATCTGACAATAAGAGCTTCATCAAATACTTAAGAAAGAAGCAGTGAATATAGATCACTTAGAAAATTGTTCTGGGACTTAGTATTGTGAAACAAGGAAATGGCAGAAGAGTTAAACAGATATTGTACATCAGTCTTTATAGTGGAAGATACTTTGAACATTCCGTTGATTCTAAGGAATAAGGGGGAAGAATTAAAAACTATCATCATCACTAAAGTAGTTTTAAGCAAACTAATAGGGCTAAAGGATGATGAGTCCCTTGGCCCTGATGGCTTACATCCAGGGATTCGAAAAGAAATAACTACACAGATTGTGGATGCATTGTTTCTAATTTTCCAAAAATTCATGGATTCTGGAGAAATTTCAGAGGATTGGAAAACTGCCAATGAGACACCCCTGTTCAAAAAGAGGAGACAATAAGTGGATAACTATGGACTGATTAGCCTAATGTCTATTGTTGGAAAAGTACTGTAATCAATTATTAAGGAAGTAATAATGGAACATTTAGAACCTAATAACCTAATCAAGCAGAACATGGGTTCATGAAAGGGAAATCACATCTGCCTAGTTTATTAGAGTTTGCCGTAGAAGTCTCAACCAGCGTGAATAGAAGAGAACCACTAGGTGTGTTACATTTGGACTTCCAGAAGGCACTTGACCAAGTACATCACAAAAGGTTAAGTCATAAGATAAGAGCTCACAGTGTTGGAGCTAGTATAGTGACATGGATGGAGAATTGGCTAATGGGCAGGCAACAGCAAGTGGGGATAAAGGGTTCTTTTTCAGGTAGGCAACCCATGATGAATTGAATTCCATAGGGATCAGTGCTGGGCCCACAACTGTTTACAATATATATTAATGACTTGGAGGAAGGAAGTGAATACACGATAGCCAAATTTGGAATCTGTGCCATAGTACAACATTTTCTATGACTTGACTTATGATGCAGCTGCTCCAGATGACGTAACTCCATGCCAGTGTCACTGGTGAAGAATAAGCAGCTGGGACCTTGCTTCATGAAAAGTTGAAATTGGCGGAGTGCTGCCAGAAAACACATTTTGAATATGATACTGCTAAATCAAACTTTCTCTCTCACTCCCTTGCCCTCATTGCACCACTTCACCCTTCAAGAAGGTATGTGCAAACTTGCCAAACCACCATGTCTTTCATAAAACTGTCCTAAAAATAGATAGAAACAATTTAGCATTAAAACAATGTGCTAGCTGAAGGTAGAATTAAGCTAAAGAACTGGGGAAATAGAGCAGAAATTGTTGTAAAGTTAATGAGCAGCAAAAACGGCAAATCAGCAACTAACCAGCATATAAGAGTTTGAATAGGGATGCTGAAAGATCTATCTTGTCTGTTAGTATCATAATTTTTGAGTGTGGTTATCACATGGAGGCTGGGAAAGCCTTTCACAAATTTGAAGCTTTTGACAAATTTAGGCTCTGATATTTACATCTTGCAATAGACCCTTCACATGTGCACTAGACACCAACAATTTATCCAATGTTGTACTTCTGGTACAGGATGAGCACATGTGCATTGCACAGTGAAAATTCCAAACCCATGAGTGCACTAAGCCTGAGATGTTATCCGTGCATGAAGAGTTAAGGAAATGAGAGAGGGACATTGAGAATTCTCACTCTTGAACTTTAGAGAGCAATTGAATAAGGTATGGTAAAATGAGCATTCTTATCTTTTTAATAAATGGCAATTAATAGTTCATTTTGATGAAGGGTTTGAACTGACTGTTGAATGAAGTCACCAAACTCCAGAATCTATATTCAGTGTCCTTTGGGAATCCACAACTTCCTTTCAAACAGAAACCATTGACCATTCATAATGCTACTCAGCTGTAAAAGTCATTTCTTTTGATAGACCATTGACACAGCTTCTTTAAAGGTTGACATTCTAATTGCTATGACAGAAATTGACACTTTCCGACATTGATGCTACACTTGCTACAATTTACAACCCCAGTTATTGTCAACAGAAGCTATAAAGTGCTTAATTTGAAGTGTGCTGCTGATCTATAGTGACCATAGGAGTGTTAATGTTGGCAGCTCACCTCTTATCTTTGGCATAGCAACTTATAGTTGGCAAGTAGGGCAGAAGTAAATTAAATGAAGGTTGAAAAAAAGTGCTGTACTTTAATTTACCCGTTTCATTTCAGAGACATTGCAAGAATTGTGTTTGGTGCAAGAAAAAAAACTAAATGTTTTAATGTGATTAAGACAAGAAAGACTTAATAAGACAATATACACCATTTTTCTTCTCTGTTTGTAATGAATAGATGGTCACAGGGCAGGCTATATTGAGGTAATTGGAGTAAAATGAGCTGTGTACAGTATAAACATTGATGTGGACAAATTGGCCAGATGGTATGTTTCTGTGTTGTACATTGGATATAATTTAATCAGAGAAGCACAGGAGCAGAAACACATCATTCAGCCCTTAATTCTGTCCTGCCATTCAGTGAGATCTTGGCATGCATACTCTTTGGCTTCATATATCTTATTTAAAGCTCTTGGTCAGAAAATCATCTATTGAATCTCAGATTTAATAATAAATAAGCTAATATTTTCTGCTGTGTGAGACAGTTTCCCTGAATACAATCCTTTGCAGAATGAAACATTTCCTAATGTTCCTCCTGAGTAGATATCTAATTTGAAAGCTTGTTTCCCTGTTCAACGTCCTCGTTGGTGGAATGTTACAATTACTGAGAGGAGGCTATAAACTAAAATAAACAAAGTAACCGAATGACCCAAAATGAAGAAATTACTAACAATGTTTCACTTCTTTATAACTTTGCCTCTGATTTGTATCAAAGGAAATGTGAACTAAACATAAATGAATAAGCAAATGATATTTCAACTGGAGGAAAATTTCACTTTTAGTTAAATTATTCATTTAGCAAATATACTTCTCACACAACAATGAACAATCCTTTCACTGCACCTGTCCCAAGATTCTCAAACTTAGTTTCCAGCATATGGGGTCTCAATCTTTTCAGCTCTGGAGTCATATTCACTGGCAGCAGGGTTCCGGTCCCTAAGTATTGTTACCACTGACGAAGTGAATCTCTCTCTCTTAGGTCACATTGCTCCGAATAGCACACGCTGCTGAAGTTCACTTCAAATCGATGAAACAGCAATAATAGGTTCACGATCTGGTCCTCCGATACCATTTTACATTGTTCTTAGGATTAAATCCCATTTAACTCATCTTTATATCATTTTCCCAAGAGCAATGGAAAATATTTTCCTTCTTACTGCCAAACAGAAAACTGACCCTGTCATGGAGAGTTCGTTGATTTATACTCCTCTTCTTCATTCGATGTTGCTTTTTTTATTCAGTTTGTCATCTTTCTCTTTCTTCTTTCTCTAGTTCTTGTGCCTTGAAGACTCTCTTTTGCCACTGGTCATGTGTTGCATTTCTTTGTTTGTTTCCTCTTGGCAATACTTCCAAGTTACATGGGTCAGAACTTCATACTGTCCAAAAAATTAAAACTGATCCCTTTACAGGTGATGCAAATTCTTATTATTCTTTCCTATTTGAAAAAAAAATGGTGTTCCCAGAAGATTCATAGAAATGCTACTTTTTCCTTATTGTTACTGTTTCCAGGTTAATGTTCACCACATCGAAACAGACAGCCTTCTGGGGGTTTTCATTGAGAAGACACTGTACCGGAATAACCATATTAATACTGTGGCTATAAGATGAGGTCAGAGACTAGGGATCCTGCAGAGAGTAACTCACCTTCTGATCCCCACCCTCCTGTCCAGCATCTACAAGTCACAATTTAGGACTTCAATGGAAAAATCCCACTTACCCGGATGAGTGTGTCTCCAACAACATTCAAGAACTTGACACCATTCAGGACAAAGCACCTCTTTTGATTGATATCACATCCATAATCATCCACTTCCTCCCTCACCAACATCCAGTCGCAGCAGCGTGTACCACCTACAAGATTCACCAAGGCTCCTTGGGCAGCACCTTCCAAACCCATGACCACAACGATGTAGAATGACAAGGATAGCAGATACATGGGAGCACCATCATTTGTAAATTTTCCACCAATCCATTTGCCATCCTGGCTTGGAACTGTATGACCATTTCTTCAGTGTCATTAGCTACAAAATCCAGGAACTCCTTCCTTAATGGCATTGTGCGTCTACTTACAACAAATAAGCTGCAGCAGTTTAAGAATGATGTGGAAATGCCAGTGCTGGACTGGGGTGGGCAATATTTAAAAAAATTAGGAAGGGGAGGAAAGGGTGTATTATCGATTCTACATAACACCAGGTTATAGTCCAACAGGTTTATTTGAAAGTACAAGCTTTCAAAAGCACAAAGTTTGGGAGAAGATTTGTAGCTCGGGTGCTCAATGTTGTGGTTCTGTTCACTGAGCTGGGAATTTGTGTTGCAAACGTTTCGTCCCCTGTCTAGGTGACATCCTCTGAGCTTGGGATCCTCCTGTGAAGCGCTTCTGTGATGTTTCCTCCGGCATTTACAGTGGTTTGTCTCTGCCGCTTCTGGTTGTCAGTTCCAGCTGTCCGCTGCAGTGACCGGTATATTGGGTCCAGGTCGATGTGTTTGTTGATAGAATCTGTGGATGAGTGCCATGCCTCTCGGAATTCACTGGCTGTTCTCTGTTTGGCTTGTTCTATAATAATAGTGTTGTCCCAGTCAAATTCATGTTGCTTGTCATCTGCGTGTGTGGCTACTAAGGATAGCTGGTTGTGTCATTTCGTGGCTAGTTAGTGTTCATGGATGCGATCGTTAGCTGTCTTCCTGTTTGTCCTATGTAGAGTTTTGTGCAGTCCTTGCATGGGATTTTGTACACTATGTTGGTCTTGCTCATGCTGGGTATTGGGTCCTTCGTTCTGGTGAGTTGTTGTCTGAGAGTGGCTGTTGGTTTGTGTGCTGTTATGAGTCCTAGTGGTCACTGTAGTCTGGCTGTCAGTTTGGAAATGCTCCTGATGTATGGTAATGTGGCTAGTCCTTTGGGTTGCGGCATGTCTTCGTTCCGTTGTCTTTCCCTTAGGCATCTGTTGATGAAATTGCGCGGGTATCCATTTTTGGCGAATACATTGTATAGGTGTTCTTCTTCCTCTTTTTGCAGTTCTGGTGTACTGCAGAGTGTTGTGGCCCGTTTGAATAGTGTCTTGATGCAACTTTTTTGTGTGTGTTGGGGTGGTTGCTTTCATAGTTCAGGACTTGGTCTGTGTGTGTGGCTTTCCTGTATACCTTTGTGGTAAATTCTCCATTCGGTGTTCTCTGTATCATCACGTCTAGGAATGGGAGTTGGTTGTCCTTTTCTTCCTCTCTCGTGAATTGTATTCCTGTGAGTGTGGCGTTGATGATCTGGTGTGTGTTCTCTATTTCTGTGTTTTTAATGATTACAAAGGTGTCATCCACATATCTGACCCAGAGTTTGGGTTGAATTTGCGGTAAGACTGTTTGTTCTAACCTTTGCATTACTGCTTCTGCTATGAGTCCAGGGATGGGTGAGCCCATGGGTGTGCCGTTGATTGTTCGTATATCTGGTTGTTGAATGTGAAGTATGTTGTGAGGCATAGGTCCATTAGTTTAAGTATGCCGTCTTTGTTGATAGGTTTAACATCCTGTTGTCTGTTCTGTATGTCCAGCAGGACATAGGGTCTGGCGAGGGTTTTGTCGATAGAGATGAACAGTGCCGTTACATCGAATGAGACCATGGTTTCTTCCTTGTCTATGTGTATGTGTATATTTCTGATGATAGCTAAATTCGGTACCCATAGGGAGGGCCTCAACCGGGACCTTAGGTTCATGTCACATTACAGGTGATCACCATTCCACTATACACACACACAGACACTCCTACGTACACACATACACACACACTTCTATACACACACATACACACGGACACACATATACATAGACATGCACACAGACACTCACACACACCCTTACAGACACGCACACTCCCACAGGCATCCTCTAAGAGACTTAGACCACTCTACTCGTGCACACACATATACACTCTTTCTCACACTCACAACCCCCAACCCAGACAGACACACACACATACACAGACAGACAAAGACCCACATGCACACATATATTTTGTGGGGTGAATTTGTACTTGCAGAGTTACATTGCATTTTGCTCAAAAACTACATGAATTCATGCAAATCTTTGAGCTCAAAAACTGCATGAATTCATGTAAAACTCTGTTATCTCACTTTTTAGATTAGAATCAATCTAAACATCATGGCATAGTCAGAGAACACAGGGGGCTAACACCTCCAACATATTGTCTAGCTAACACCCATTGTTACAGCTAACCTGAGAATGCAACTTTTTTAAAAAAAGGTTTTGTGATTTACACACGAAAGAAGTGAAACTATTATGGTATTCGAACAGATGAAAGACTCAACAGACAATCAAGGTATTTTTCAATGTATAATTTCAGTTGCATCACACTGTAAATTTTTGCTATAAATTCTGTGCCTTACAATTGTGTCCTTCACAACCACCTGATGAAGGAGCAGCGCTCTGAAAGCTAGTGCTTCCAATTAAACTTGTTGGACTACAACCTGGTGTTGTGTGATTTTTAACTTTGCACACCCCAGTCCAACACTGGCATCTCCAAATCATGACATCAACCTTATTCACCATTGTTTCTCATCATGCCACAAGTCATTAATAAAGATATGAAATATTTGAATTCCAGCATTAATTCTTGTGGAACAGTAATAGTTGCTTTGTCTAGACATTACACCTTTTCAATTAAAGAAAAAATTAGGGGATACTGTTCCTTTGTGCATTCTCTTTGTGCTTTACCAATCAGATTTGACTTGCCTTTTCTTGAATTTAAACAAAAGATTTGTGATCACTTCACTGATGCATTTGCCATGGCAACATTTTTACCAATCAGAGTCCTCTGTGAACCAATCAGCTTGTTTCCTTGCATTTGTCCTGATGAGTGCAAGATCTAAAGCTTCAACAATCTGCCTCTTTTTTTCAGAAATACAACATCAAACCGGAATTGGAAACTGCAATCTATGCTGCATCAGCATTCTACACCGGTTGCACTCCCCACATCTTCCTCCGCTACATTGATGACTGCATTGGTGCCACCTCGTGCTCCTGCGAGGAGGTTGAGCAATTCATCAGCTTCACCAACACATTCCACCCTGACCTTAAATTCACCTGGACCATATCTGTCACCTCCCTCCCCTTCCTGGACCTCTCTATCTCCATTAATGATGACCGACTTGACACTGACATTTTCTGCAAACCCACCAACTCCTACAGCTACCTGGATTACATCTCTTCCCACCATACCTCCTGCAAAAGTGCCATCCCGTATTCTCAATTCCTCTGCCTCCGCCGTATCTGCTCCCAGGAGCAGTTCCACCACAGAACACATCAGATGGCCTCCTTCTTTAGAGACCACAATTTTCCTTCCAACGTGGTTAAAGATGCCCTCCAACACATCTCCACATCCCACCCCTCCACCCTCAAACCCCACCCCTCCTACCATAACAAGGACAGAATCCCCCTGGTGCTCACCTTCCAGCCTACCAACCTTCGTATAAGCCACATCATCTGACGACATTTCTGCCACCTCCAGACGGACCCCACCATCAGGCATATATTTCTCTCCCCACCCATTTCCGCCTTCCGCAAAGACAGTTCCCTCCGTGACTACCTGGTCAGGTCCACGCCCCCCCCAACAACCCACCCTCCCATCCTGGCACCTTCCCCTGCCACTGCAGAAATTGCAAAACTTGCGCCCACACCTCCTCCCTCACCTCCATCCAAGGCCCCAAAGGAGCCTTCCACATCCATCAAAGTTTCACCTGCACATCCACCTACATCATTTATTGTATCTGTTGCTCCTGATGCGGTCTCCTCTACATTGGGGAGACTGGATGCCTCCTAGCAAAATGCTTTAAGGAACATCTCCGGGACACCCGCACCAATCAACCTCACCACCCTGTGGCCCAACATTTCAACTCCCCCTCCCATTCTGCCAAGGACATGGAGGTCCTGGGCCTCCTCCACCGCCGCTCCCTCACCACCTGACACCTGGAGGAAGAACGCCTCATCTTCCACCTTGGAACACTTCAACCCCAGGGCAGCAATGTGGATTTCACCAGTTTCCTCATTTGCCCTTTCCCCACCTCACCCCAGATCCAACCTTCCAGCTCAGCACCGCCCTCACGACCTGTCTTACCTGCCTATCTTCCTTTCCACCTATCTACTCCACCCTATCACCTTCATCCCCACCCCCATTCAGCCATTGTATTCTTTGCTACCTTCCCCCACCCTCCTCTCTGACCTATCACCTCCATCCCCACTCCCATTCACCCATTGTACGCTATGCTACTTTCTCCCCACCCCCACCCCCCTCTCGTTTATCTCTCCACTCTGCAGGCACCTTGCCTCTATTCCTGATGAAGGGCTTTTGCCCGAAATGCCGATTTTCCTGCTCCTCGGATGCTGCCTGACCTGCTGTGCTTTTGCAGTGCCACTATAATCAGAGTCTGTTCAAATACCAATGTCAATGCTACTGATAACTAGCACAGTGATGGCTACAATGTTCAACTGTTTGTGAACAGTTCAGAGACAGATCCATATATTTTTATTAATTTTAATTTTTCTGGCTCACCTGTTCTTTGTATATGTGAGTGCGTTAGCATTTTTTCTTTCAAGTATTCGTTAATAAATTCACTCCTTTTGTTAATTCAAGAAAGCTTGGCTTTTTTTTAAAGCACACATATTTTTGATCTGTGACAAAAGTGTCCGGAAGGGAAGGAATCAGTTCTTAAATTAATCTTGCAACCAACTGAGAGGGTGGATGAACAAAGAAAGGAGTCCGTTCATCCCTTCTAACATGGGAGCCATCATGAATTGGGAAATTTCAACCACAGTTTGGTCATAACACAATTCCTGGGAAAAGCGAGACAGAGACTGACAGACTGACAGCTAACACGCTATATTGTATTGGGTTATGCAAAAACCAAATAAAGCATCATTAAAGAAATTAAACAACCCCATTGTCTCCTGTAAATCTGCCTATATTTATTTCTACACCCATCCTTGTTATCTGCAGATTTTTCGTTGGTTAAATTAATGTTGGAATCATAAATAAAGGTGATGAACAAATGGGCCGCCCAAGTATATCTTTGAATGTACATTATCCTGGCAGTGACTGCAATTCCTGAGTTAATCTGTTTTTGAGTCTAGATAAAGAACCGAAGTTGGGCTGCTCACGGACAATCTATCCCGAGTACACAGAGCTCACGCCTCCCTTCCACCATCTGATGATGGGAGTATGAGGAGATCTTTGGAGCCCACCAAGACATTTGGAGCAAACTCAGGTTACACTTCTGATTGCTGGACGACTAGGGGAGAACTTTGCACTATACTCCTGACTGTGTCTCCAAGTTCTTGGCTGTCAGAGCAAGATGAACAGTGTGGCAGGTGGCAAAATAAATGAACATGAGGAAAACACCAATCTACTCATCACAGATGAATCTTTCCTGGAGCGTGGACCCCAAAAGCCTAGTGGAGGCAAAGTCCTCTCTTCATACTGAGGTCACCTGCCACTGTGTTGTATGATCTTGACACCACGTCAAAAAATTGAAAACACTTTATACAGCTCAAAACTGTGATGTGGAGGAGCAGGTGTTGCACTGATGTGGACCAAGTTAAAAATCACACCACACCAGGTTATAATCCAACAGGTTTATTTGGAAGCACTAGCTTTTGGAGTGCCGCTCCTTCATCAGGCGGTTGTGGAGAATTATCTAGATTACCTACTTACAGTGTGGAAACAGGCCCTTTGGCCCAACAAGTTCACACTGACCCACCGAAACGCAACCCACCCAGACCCATTTCCCTACATTGACCCTTGCCCCTAACACTACGGGCAATTTAGCATGGCCAATTCACTTAACCTGCACATTTTTGGATTGTGGAAGGAAACCGGAGCACCCAGAGGAAACCCACGCAGACACAGGGAGAATGTGCAAACTCCACACAGAGAGTCGCCTGAGGTCTCTGGTGGTGTGAGGCAGCAGTGCTAACCCCTGTGCCACTGTGCTGCCCAGAATAAGATTGTAAGACACAGAATTTATAGTAAATGATTATGGCGTCATGCAATTAAGATGATATGTTGAGCAAACCTAGATTGCTGTTAAGTCTTTCAATGTTTAGAATGGGTTGCAGGTTTCAGTTCATTAATATATAAATCGCAGAACTCCTTTTAAGTCACTTTCGTGAGATAACTTAAGGTTTTATTAAAAAAAAGGTGACATCTCAGCTCAGACAAAGCATTAAAGGTGTGAGGTTAGAGTCTGTCTGTATCCCAGTCTTGAGTCAGACTGAATCTATTTCCAAAGTGGTATTTACAAAATATTACATGGATTGACTGCCTGCATTGACTGCCTGCAGATTGTGCATTTTTGAGCAAAACAGAATGTCTCTGCAAATATAATTCTGCAAATACATATTCACCACATAGACTTATATGTGTGTGCGCATGCATGAGAGAGAGAAAGAGTGAGTGTGTGCCTGTGAATGTGAATGCACATGAGAGAATGTGTGTTTCATGTGTAAAAGCTTGGTAAAGTGTTTGTGTGGGTGTGATGGAGTATAAGCCTGTGCATGGGTGTAAATATGCGTGGTGTATGTGCGTGTATGAGAGAGCGTGTGTATAAAAGACGATCTGGATCAATGTGTGAGTATGTAAGTGTGTGTGCATGTGTGTGTGTGTATTATAATGGAATCAATTGTACAGTGACATGAACCCAAGGCCCCCGTTGAGGCCATCCCCATGGGTACCAAACTTGGCTATCAGCCTCTGCTCGGCCACTTTGCGTTATTGGTCATTTAAAATATTACATACGAGGTCTTTTCTGTAGCTTGGAGTAAAAAATGCTTACTGAAATGGTGTTTTCTCAATTTCGATTTCAGATATTTTGTTTAAGTAAACATCTTCAAACTTGAATTTTTTTTAATGATTCTTTCAATTATTGTCAGTTACTTAACTGGAAGTTTAAACTTTTTTTGAAGGTATCAGTCTCTATGAGGATCATAACAGGATGACAGGTCATAAAAACATGTAGATTTCATAGAATGTTTTGCAAATAAACAAAACCATAACAATTATTATGGTGTCATTTTGGCTGCAATGTTTGAAAATTGCATTGAGATTATCGGTTCAAAAAACCTGTGTTGTGACTAGTTTCCTGGGCTCAGTTAATCATCCTGGTCCTTGCAATACACTATTAAAAATGATGGAATTGGATGTGTATTGCAAATGTCAACCATTTGTTGCTGGCGCCAAGCTGCCATTGCAAATGTCATCTTTCCAACTGCAATCTAACTAGGTAATGTTTGAAAGAACAAAAAAGCAAATTCCTATAGGGCTTTATTCTTGTAAAGCAGATCTGAAACATTCAAATGTGAATTTGAACAGATGTTCGCTTGCAAATTTCTATTTTCAAACAAACATTCCCATCATATTTTTAACACAAGATCAGTTTTTGCCTTAAGTTCAGTTTAGGCTATTATGCTAAAGAGATAACACTTTGAAGCCATGTGTTTTGTAGATATATTGTCCCGTTTAATATTTGACAGCAAAAATAGTTTGGTTAAAGCCAGTGTAAATTTAAGTTTAAAATCCAAATGTGTGCCTTGGCAAAATAGTTCTGATGTTATTCACTTCAAATGAGAAAATTAAATATGCTGTCAGTATATTTTGGGTCCGTGCTTTATTACAAAACTGGCATGTTTAATGGCATTACTGATAATATCAAATGATGGTTTAGAAAAGCTATTTCAGGTCAGATTGCTAAATTTCATAAGACATTCCAGAATATTTGTTTCTCCATTAGTATGGCTGATACTTTGGCTTGGATCATTGTTTTGTTCCCTCAACATCTATCCTTTCCAAAGCCCCACTGCTTTACAAAATAAATTCAACTCTAAAACTGAAATGATCTCGTATGCAATCGTGAATCTTTATGATATTGTTGTTGCGTCTTTTGTATGATACTTTGTTTCATGGTGAAGCCCAGGCTGGGAAGGCAAGAACTAAAATGACAGGATGCAATGGAAATCTCCTATCTCAGATCCATCTTGATAACAGTGGTCTCCATTGAACGGCTTTTGCCTGAAACGTCAATTCTCCGGCTCCTCGGAAGCTGTCTGACCTGCTGTGCTTTTCCAGCATCACACTCTTGACTCTGATCTCCAGCATCTATATGCCTCATTTTCACTTAAATGGTACCTTTCTCTATCCAGTCAGTTTAGTGGACTTAAACCCGGAAGAGGATGATGTGTCATTCTAGGGCAGAGGAACAGATACAATGACATCAAGATATCTGGATCCTCGTGAATCAGGTGAGATAACCAGGAAAGCTCAAGAGATTTAGTTACTGCTGATTCCAAAGTTCCTGCTCATTCTAAGAAGAGAACTTCCATCCCTGGTTCATATATTTCAGTCCAAGAAGAACATTCTCGGCAAGCCTGGAGTGCTTGATAGAAACCCAGGCAGAGCTAGGTGAAGGTTCCCTCCTTAAAAAAAATCACACACCTATAATGAATTAAGTGGGCAAATGCTGTTGGAAGAATTTTAAAATTTGCCTATGCCCCTAACCTGAGAATACACTGTGAGGACAGAGAGTTTCCACAACTAGAGGAGCTACAGTCATCGCTGGCCATTAATACTTGCCCCATAAGTTTCAAAGCTTGGACCCATCCATCCAGAGCAATCTCCAAACTCAATGAGGTGATGAGAAGAGTGAGGTGGAATAAAAAAGAAGCCACACCCAGGAAGGAGAAAGCAAATGAGGGTGTGAAAAATCCACCAGGAGCTCTTTACATTGCAATAAGACAACGTATTATTGGTCCGAATGAGGGAGGTTCAAAAGGAAACCGGTTAGAATGCTGACAGTCTGCCAGATCAGACCTGCGAGAACCCTGGCAGGGTGTACAACAAAGTCAACAGGGACCCTCGCTGTGGGAAAATAGCCATTTGGGAGAGTTTTCCCCAGATGTGACCCTTTCAGGTAAATATTCTGAAAACTGCAAGAAGTGTTCCTGAACCCTTTCCTGAAAACAAGGAGTCTTTTGCTTTATTCAGAGACACCAGGACTACCCAGTCTTGTATGTCAGAGAGGATTTTAAATCCCATCCTGGACACCACCTTCCCCACCTGGTCTATTCTGCAAGCCAAGGCCCAGATCAGGGGAGTGCATGTTTGTGCCCTTCCAATAATGAAGATGGGTTCCACTAAGATGGGTTCAATCTGGGGTCCTGTAACTTTGGGCATCATTCTTGAGATCCTAGTCACAGATTTCCTATTTGGGAATGACCTCACTGGCAATCAAGGAACAGTAAGGACAAAAGTCCAAACCAGTCAGACATCACTGGGGTACTGAGCAGACACAGGTGCTGAAGGAGGTCAGGCCAGAGCCTGCCACAGTAAATAGGGTCAAGGGAGGATCCAAAGAAAATAAATGGGATGAAAAGGGACCCAGTGAACAAAATGGGCTCTGCCTTGATCCCAAGGAAAGGAAGGGGACACCTCAAAAAGAACCACTTAACCACATTAGTACAGAAATCTGGATAAGGTCCAGTCATTGTTTAAACCCTTGAGAAATTAGAAGACAGATTGTTTTGTTAAATGGGATCCTGGTGTATTGCCATAGCGATCGGCAGATGATGCTCAGTGTGCCTCAACCAATCAATCAACGAAAATGCAGTCAGGGTATTGGAGTAGAAGTAACAGGGGTCGAGGGAGATGCAGCCCAAAGATGACTAGCATAGTCTTTCTCTCCAAGTTTAATGATGGACACAGAAATTATTTGAAACCAGGCAGCTCCATGTAAATAAGAAGAAGCCCATTTGCTGAATGTATGAGCGGAAAGTCAGGCTTCCCAGAACTTCCTCCCATGTAGACAAATTGATCCTGACAGAGATGCCTCACCCTTTTGAAAAGACACAGTGCAGAATAGCAGAGACTGGACTGTCCCTGAGGGCAAAAGCATTCCGATATGGGGCCAGATTCCAACAGACTCTTACTCAAGGCAAGGAAGGTTTACCTTCCCTCTCACTATTTCCATCTTCCTGCAGGGAACAAAAACAAAACCTTCCTTGGTGTTTGGCCACAATGGCAACTCCCACCAGTACAGCTTGTGTGTAACTACCTCTGAATGAAACCTAGAACCCTCTGAGGCTATGACCTATAACTGATGACAGCCTGAGTCCTGCAGCTCAGTTTGCCAAAGGTCAGCAGGAACCCACAGATCTCCGCAAAATCCTGAAACCAATACAGACCCTACTCCACCCGATGTCACCCCAGAAATAAAACAGAGCTGAAAATGTGTTGCTGGTTAAAGCGCAGCAGGTCAGGCAGCATCCAAGGAACAGGAAATTCGACGTTTCGGGCCCGAAACGTCGAATTTCCTGTTCCTTGGATGCTGCCTGACCTGCTGCGCTTTAACCAACAACACATTTTCAGCTCTGATCTCCAGCATCTGCAGACCTCACTTTTTACCCAGAAATAAAACAGATCAGGTATTCCCATATTTGGTTGTGAGACACCGGGTTTGAGAAAGTAGGCCCTTGTTAATAAGGGGTGTGATGAGGGATTGTTTTTAATGTGTAAAACTTTGTGATTGTTTATGGAGGAAAACTGTAAAATAGAGTCATACAGCATGGCATCGAACGTTTGGTCCAACCAGACGGTGCCGAACATAATCCCAAACTAAACTAGTCCCACCTGCCTGCATTTGGTCCAGATCCCTGCAAGCATTTCTTATTCATGTACTTATTCAAATGTCTGTTAAATGTTGTAACTGTACCCACATCCATCACTTAATTCATTCCACATGCGACCCACCCTCTGTGTATAAAATATTTACCCATCATGTCCTTTTTAAAAATCTTTCTCCTCTCATCTTAAAAATGTGCCCCTGAGTCTGAAACCCCCATCTTTTCCTATCCATGCCCCTCATGATTTTTTAAACCTCTATAAGGTCACTCCTCAAACTCTGATGCACCAGTGAAAAAAGTCCCAACCTATCTCTATAGCTCAGACCTGCCATACCTGACAACATCCTGGTAAATCCCTTCTGAACCCTCTCCAGCTGAATAATATCCTTCCTGTACCAGGGTGACCAGAACTGAACACTGTACGCCAGAAGAGGCCTCAACAACAATCTCAACACAATGTCCCAACTCCAGTACTCAAAGGACTGAGCAATAAAGGTAAGTATGCTTTACACTCTCTCTCCGTAATCAGTCCCAAACTTTTGCGCATTAACAACAATCCCTCAAAGCACCCCAAATTAACAATTGATGTTTTTCCAGATGTCAGGAATCTGAGATCATTTCTAAACTTAAACTGGATTGAAGTCTTTATGCTTAATATCCACATTTGGAATTTTGTGTACATTTTACTTAGGACAATTTGCCTAAGAAGATGTAATTTGGGGACATTAAATGAAGAGATATAACTGGGAGCTGAAATCCAGTCACACAAGTGAATGTGTGTGGCCTCCTGATTGGGATTGAATTAATGGCCCTTATTTTCCAATGGCCAGACAATCTTTATTTCAGTGTGGATAGGATTGTGCTTGGGCATCCTGTGGAGTCCCCATCATAACACAGTCCAGAGAAAATACCAGGGAAACTCCTCTGTAGGTACTTCAGAGTGATCTGATTGAATGAAGTAAAGTTGTTACTCTGGATAAGTTAGACTGTAAATGAATGTCTAACTCCTGAGAAACTATTAAACAGATCCCATACTGAACTTGCATACAGCCAACTACATTTCCCAGAACCTTTCTCAGCCCCTAAATCCTGTCCCCACTCTAGGGGAGACCTGAATATGCTCTTCACGACACTGCCCTACCCCACTCTCCCAATGGTGTGGACCTGACATCCCTAACCCCACCTCTGCGTCTAGATCTGACACCCCAATGTCCCTCCCCTCCTGGAAGTCTGTGGTGAGTGGGGTTCCACAGGGCTCTGTCCTTGGGTTTCTACTGTTTGTAATTTTTATTAATGACTTGGATGAGGGGATTGAAGGATGGGTCAGCAAATTTGCAGACGACACAAAGGTTGGAGGTGTCGTTGACAGTATAGAGGGCTGTTGTAGGCTGCAGTGGGACATTGACAGGATGCAGAGATGGGTTGAGAGGTGGCGGATGGAGTTCAACATGGATAAATGCGAAGTGATGCATTTTGGAAGGTCGAATTTGAAAGCTGAATACTGGATTAAGGATAGGATTCTTGGCAGTGTGGAGGGATCTTGGTGTGCAGGTACATAGATCCCTTAAAATAGCCACCCAAGTGGACAGGGTTGTTAAGAAAGCATATGGTGTTTTGGCCTTCATTAACAGGGGCATTGAGTTTAAGAGTCGTGAGATCTCCCTGTGTCTGCGTGGGTTTCCTCCGGGTGCTCCGGTTTCCTCCCACAGTCCAAAAATGTGCAGGTTAGGTGAATTGACCATGCTGAATAGCCCGTAGTGTTGGGTGAAGGGGTAAATGTAGGGGAATGGGTCTTGGTGGATTGCACTTCGGCGGGTCGGTGTGGACTTGTTGGGCCGAAGGGCCTGTTTCCATATTGTAAGTAATCTAATCTAATCTTGTTGCAGCTCTATAAAACTTTGGCTAGACCGCACTTGGAATACTGCATCCAGTTCTGGTCGCCCTATTTAGGAAGGATGTGGAGAGGGTTCAGAGGAGGTTTATCAGGATGCTGCCTAGACTAGAGGGCTTATCTTATGAAGAGAGATTGACTGAGCTTGGACTTTTATCATTGGAGAAAAGGTATACAAGATAATGAGAGGCATAGATAGAATAGATAGCCAGAGACTATTTCCCAGGGCAGAAATGACTAACATGAGGGGTCATAGTTTTAAGCTGGTTGGAGGAAAGTATAGAGGGGATGTCAGAGGCGGGTTCTTTACACAGAGAGTTGTGAGAGCATGGAATGCATTGCCAGCAGCAGTTGTGGAAGCAAGGTCATTGGGGACACTTAAGAGACTACTGGACATGCATATGGTCACAGAAATTTGAGGGTGCATACATAAGGATCAGTGGTCGGCACAGAAGGGCCTGTTCTGTGCTGTACTGTTCTATGTTCTATGTTCAACCAAACCCTGCCTCTCACCCCGCTGTCAGACCCAAGACCCCGAACCTGATACACACTTCCCTTCTTGAGCTGACATCTCTCACCCACCCGTGACCCATCCTAAGCACTGCACCACTTGCACACTGGAATCCTACTCATTTGTCATATCCTCCACATTATGCTGTATCCCCTAACTAGTTGTCATCCTACTAACCTGACATTCTACCTGATACTCCAACCCACTCGCCAGATCGCACCTGACTTGCCTATCAGACCCCTGTCCCCTGAACCCATTTGGCAGCCTACCCTCTCAGCACCCTAACTTCACATGTGTCTCAGAAGCTTGCAGTTTGACAGCAGCTGTCAAAGTGGCTGTATGAACCTTCATATTTCGGATTACAACAGCTAACTGCTGTGAAAGATGGCGTGGTTTCCCTCCTCTAACAGTTCTGCACTGCAAAAGGACTGTCAGAGTGGAAGTAGTGCTATATATTTCTGAGGGAGACCTGATCGGAATCACCTCTCAGAAAGGTGGAGCTCCCATCTTTCATAACAAAGAAGGGCTGATTGACAATCTGTGCGAGATTGTCACTCCTCAGAAACTCTGACCCAAAACCGCTTCATTGCTTCCATTCTTTTAGCAGAACGCATTTAATAAATTTGGTTTCCCTCAAATGTTAAAAGGTGTCATGATTGCGTTAAGAAACAATTTTGATACATATTTATACATACAGTTATATATTTTTGAAACACATCAAAATATTTCATGAAAAACTGCTGCTATGATCTTGTGACTGAATTCAACTGTAATCTTCCTTAAGTTTCACAGAAAATGAAGTCTACCAGATGATCAATGCCTCGTTTATCTTCTAATGGGGTTTGAACGTTAACTGTTGCGTTATAGACCACCATAGGATGGTATGTCCCCAAGAAAGATCCCAACACTATAGAATTACAATTGCACTCATGCAGAAAAAGGATGTGCAAATGACCAAACACTGGGAAAGGCTGTAGTCAGCTGTCTATCTGAAATGCATACCTTTGTCTAAGATAGTAACTGTTTGCACACTTTCCAGAAGGAAGCCTTGGTCACTTGATGCCCACTGTGTTGAATCCAACAGCTTTTCAATCATATACTTTTTAAATGGTAGGCAATTAAGGGGTCAATACATCAATATCTACTGATGATATTAAAACCTCTAACTCAATGCCACAAAGGCAAAGATTTTGGCTGGTTAAAAACCTATAGTTGTGCTTTATGCAAGACAAACATTCTTTCATCAAAACAGTGAACCAGATGTTACATTTCAGCAATATTCCTCAGAAGAACATCAGATAAATGTTAAAGAGAGAAACTGTTTATAAATCCTGAATTCCTAGATAGTCATTGGCTCAGTGGTTAGCACTGCGACCTCACAGTGCCAGGGAACTGGGTTTGATTCCCTCCTTGGGTGACTGTCTGTGTGGAGTTTGCACATTCTCTGTCTGTGTGGGTTTCCTCTTGGTGCTTAGGCTTCCCCCCATACTCCAAGGATGTGCAGGTTAGGTGAATTGGCCATGCTAAATTTTCCATAGTCTTAGGTGCATTAGTCAGAGGGAAATGCATCTGGGTGGTTTACTCTTCAGAGGGTCAGTACGGACTTGTTGTCCGAAAGGCCTGTTTCCACACTGTAGGGAATTGAATCTCGTCAACCTTCCACAAAGGATTTCCAGATAGCTAACTCCAGTTTTGGACTTTTGGACATCATAAAAACCAGAACTTTGATAAATTGGTAACCTTCAGTTATTTTATACTTAACGACCGAAGTGTTGCAATACAAAAGAAGTGTCAATACAGACCAATTGGGTCTATAAAACCTATACTGACTTATGAACTAGCCATCACTAACTTTTGCCACTGTCCTATATTTTCCCCATAACATTGCACATTAATGTTTTCCAATGCTTTCGGGAATGCCTCTACTGAATCTGCTCTACCGCATTCCACATCCTAATTACTCACTGAAAATGTTTTTCCTTCCTTCACGCTTGCTTCTTTTATAAATCACATTTATATCAACACTATCTTGTTCTTTTTATGAGCCAGAACAGTTTCTCTCTATCTGCTCTATCCGCTCAGGATTTTGAAAACCTTTGTTAAGTTGCCTCTTATCCTTTTCCTTTCCAAGGAAAACAGTCCCAGTCTTCAAAACAATCTTCAATCCATCTTTGACATTTCCCATAACTGGAAACATTCTTGTAAACTGCTTCTGCAATCTCTAGTAAGTTCACATTCTTCCAAACAATGTGGTGCTCAGAACTGTACACAATTCTCCAACTGAGGTCGAACAAGTGGCTTAAACACGCACTTTCTTGCTAATTGAATCTCTTTATCCTTTTAGATTCAATCTGTCTTTGTGTTTGCGAGCGTAATAAAATATTCCACCTTGCATCCAGGAGTGTGTGTAACATATCCTATTTTTGTTTTAAGTTTGCAATTGTTGTTGTCTTTAACGTCAGAGTCCATCAACAGGAGGAATGGCAAATACACCACCAGTTTTTAAAAGGGGCAAAGGAAATCTCAATCTTTGTACAGACTAATGTGGTGAGAATAGGGAAAGAAGTATTTTCAAAACTCTCAAAATCTACTGATCAAACTACTGATAACAAAGCAAAAAGGCTTTAAAAACCCTTTGTGAGTCTTCAAATCCTAAAGCATACAAATCAACAAATAAAAGATTGAAGTGGCAATGAGTTTAAGTTATGTTGGATTCAAGACCTGGCTGGATGTGACCTTAGAACTGGAGGTTGAATACTCTTGTATTGGACATCTTGTCAGTGAAAATCCCTGGAAATATTTACCTCATATCTGAACTCTGTGATTAATAAACAAAGTCTCACTTGATAAGGCTGTTCACAAATACTTGTATAAAATTTCCATCTAGACTAATTGAAGCTGCATCTGTTTTGAAATAATTTTTTTGTGTTTTCCAGTATTGAAATGCCTCAAGAGAATGTAGATGCAAATTGGAATCTGATACAGATGTAAAACAGATACATTGAAATAGAGTGCAATTAGGACCTCCCTTTATCTGATATTTCACAAGTTAATTATTAAACAAACACAAACAAAACATAATTACAGCAAAATCTGGTGTTTATATCCAGGGGAAATTTCAAGCTTTAGTGAGCTTGCACTCATCCTACATATGAAGTTTGGCTTTGCTTATTTAACTCCTCTGAGTGATGGGAGTGGAGATTACCTAAACATGTTTTAATCTGAGCAACCCCCAACGCACAACACTTGACAAGGGAAGTTGCACAAGGAATACAAACAGTTTACAGAGAGATAGCGATAGGTTATGTAAGTAAGCAAACATAGAACATAGAATATAGAACATTATAGCGCAGTACAGGCCCTTCAGCCCTCGATATCATGCTGACCCATGAAACCAATCTGAAACCCATGTAACCTACACTATTCCATTTTCATCCATATGTTTATCCAATGACTATTTAAATGCCATTAAAGTTGATGAGTCTGTTGCAGGAAGTCCATTCCATGCCATTACTTTCTCTGAGTAAAGAAACTACCTTTGACATCTGTCCCTCAATTTAAAGCTATGTCCCCTGCTAGCCATTGGCATCTGAGAAAAAAGGCTCTCACTGTCCACCCTATCCAACCCTCTGATTATCTTATATGTCTCAATTAGGTCAAATCTCAACCTCCTTCTCTCTAATGAAAACAGCCTCAAGTCCCTCAGTCTTTCTTCATAAGACCTTCCCTCCATACCGGGCAATATCCAAGTAAATCTCCTCTGAAAGTTTTCCAAAGCTTCTACATCCTTCATATAGTGCGGTGGCCAGAACTGTTATGAAATACTCCAAGTGCGGTCACAATGGAATTTTGTACAGCTGCAGCATGAGCTATGAAACTCAATCCCTCTACCTATAAAAGCTATCACACTCTATGCCTTCTTAACAACTCTATCAAGCTGGGTGGCAACTTTCAGGGATCTATGTATATGGACATTTAAATCTCTCTGCTCACCTACACTACCAAGAATCTTACCATTAGCCCAGTACTCTATTTCTGTTGCTCCTTGCAAAGTGAATCACTTCATACTTTTCCGCACACAACTCCATTTGCCACCTCTCAGCCCAACTCTGCAGCTTATCTATGTCCCTCTATAACCTACAACATCCACAACTCTACCGACTTTAGTGTCATCTGCATATTTACTAACCTATCCTTCTACGCCCTCATCCAGGTTGTTTAAAAAATAACAAACAGCAGTGGACCCAAAACAGATCAAAGAATTATGAAATGGAGTATAATGTTGGAAAATGTGAAATTGTTAGCAAAAGAATAGAATATTTTTTAAATGGAGAAAAACTGCAGAAAACTGCAACACAAAGGACTTGGGGGTACTCGTGCATGAAACAGAGAAAACTAACTCACAGGGGCAGCAAGTAATCGGAAAAGCTTGATTAGATTAGATTACTTACAGTGTGGAAACAGGCCTTTTGGCCAAACAAGTCCACACTGACCCACCGAAGCGCAACCCACCCATACCTTTACACTTGCCCCTTACCTAACACTATGAGCAATTTAGCACGGCCAATTCACTTGACCCACACATCTTTGGACTGTGGGAGGAAACTGGAGCACCTGGAGGAAACCCACACAGACACGGGGAGAACGTGCAAACTCCACATAGTCAGTCGCCTGAAGCAGGAATTGAACCCGGGTCTCTGGCGCTGTGAAGCAGCAGTGCTAACCACTGTGCCACCGTGCCGCCCACAAAGCTCATGGAATATTGGCTCTTATTTCAAGGGAGTTGAAGTATATGAGTAGGGAAGTCTTACTGTAACTGTACAAGGTGCTGGTTAGACTACATTTGGACCCCATTTTTCAGGAAAGGTATTATTTCACTGGAGGCAGTTAAGAGAAGGTTCACCAGAATGTCATCCGATATGGAGGGATTGTCTGATGAACAAAGGCTAAACTGTTTGGGACTCTACTCTTGGAGTTTAGACAAATAATAGATGATCTCATTGAAACACACAGGATTCTTAAAGAGCTTGACAGATTAAATGCTGAGATGATGTTTCTCCTCAAGGGAGATTCTAGTATGAGAGGGCATAGTCATAGAATAAAGAGACTGAGATGATAAGGAGGAATTTCTTCTGAGGGTTGTGAGTCTTTGGAACTCCTTGCCATAGAGAGCTGTGGGGGCAAAGTCCTTGTGTATATTTAAAGCTGAGATATGTAAATTTTTGATTAGTAGGACAATCAGGGGTCATGGGAGAAAAGGTACGAAAATGGATAAGAGGAATGCCATTTGGATCAACCATGATCCTATTGAATGGCAGAGCAGGCTCAAGGGGCCAATTCCTCTTGCTATTTCTTATGATCTTATGGCTTTAGTGAAAAGAATTTCCAGTTTTGTGGGGTAATGTTAAATATGATTTATTAGGTTAGATTCCCTACAGTATGGAAACAGGCCCTTCAGCCCAACAAGTCCACACCAGACCCATTCCCCTACTCCATATTTACACTCGACTAATGCACCTAACACAATAGACACTTTAGCATGGCCAATTCACCTGACCTGCATATCGTTAGATTGTGGAAAGAAACCCACACAGACACAGGGAGAATGTACAAACAACATACAGACACAGGGAGAATGTACAAACTCCACATAGACAATTCCCCAAGGTGGGAATTGAACCTGGGGCTTGGTGGTGTGAGGCAGCAGTGCTAACCACTGGGCCACCATATAAATGCCAGGGTAATAATCTCCAGTAATGATATAACCTAATCTTAAGTAAAAAGTATTAGATGACTTTTTATGAAGAATGCGAGGCAACTTACGAAAGAGAGGAGTTAGTCTGGATCTGTACACCAAATGTTGGTGTGACAAGTTATTTGTGAAATATTAAGCAAGGGTAAGCAATGAAAAAAGCAGTAGACTTTCTTAAAAGAAATTGTTTTGAAACATTTACTCAGCCTCTGAGGTCAGTAATTGGTAAATCCCACTCTCACTGGGTATCCTGTATTTCCTTTTCATTCAAGATTATTTTCAAAATGATAGTTATTGGACTTGATGAAGGTGAGTAATTGCATTCAGTGATAATGTAATGGTACAATGAACTAAGTTGAATTATAGTCACACCCTAGGGTACATTTTGAATTTGCTTCCTGAGATTAAACTGTTTATCCCAAGTATAGAAACTATCAAAAACTCATTTTTATTCACTGTTGGGCAGCAAGTTAAATCTATTTCTTTTTTTGAATCAATTTAAACCAAGTATGATGAAAATGTACTTTGACAAGTATTAGTAAAGTTATTCATTTTTCACTGCCCCCCTGTATTTTTGACAGGACTAAAATTTCAAATGTTGGCTATAGTCATGGCTGTTATGTAATAAGCATCTGATCTAATATTGCACATTATCCACTCTCACTGTTGTTTAAAATTACCCCCACTAGGCCCAAATTTTAATACATTCACAAAACCATAGCCTAAAGGCTCTTGTACTGAATTTTTCAAACATGTTTTAGTAACATTGTAACTACATTTGAACTGTATTTTTTAACATATCCAATTTATCAAGTACAGGCAGAACTCATTGAAAGCGCATTCCAAAAGCACAGCTTTGATTTTTCACCATTTGTAAGTAGGGGGAATGTTACATAAATAATGCTGCTTCCATTTTGGTTTTGGTGTCTACCCATCAAGCTGTGCAACTGCTAAGAACCATTTGCAACTGTATCTTCACAGTCTGGCTTTTTAAACACATTACTGCTTTGCTCACTGCTTCCTGAGCCCATTCTTCTATTAACGAGGCTGAAAGAGAGAGAAAGTGAGTGTGGGGCAATGAGCTGAATGGAATGAGCTGAGGGAACAGGCAAGACTTTGAGAATGGCTGCATAAGAGTGGGTTTGTTGATGTGGTGAAATGACTAGTGGCTGGGGGGGGTGGGGGTGAGGGTCTCTGGAAGGTGAAACAATAGACAGGTGGGAGTAAGAAAGGGAAGTAGTAGGTGGGAGCAAAGAAGGGGGTTGGGAGAGGGAAGCATCAAGATAGTTAAGTAGAAAGTATAAAGGATATAGTGTTGAATGAGGATTTTTGGATTGGTTAGCTACAATGGCAGCCAGTAGGTTTTCAATGTAAAGCATAAATGCCTAGAATGGCATGGTGGCTCAGTGGTTAGCACTAGTGTCTCACAGCACCAGGGACCTGGATTTGATTCCTGCTCAGGCAACTGACTGTGTGGAGTTTGCACATTCTCTGTGTGTCTATGTGGGTTTCCTCCCACAGTCCAAAGATGTGTAGGTCAGGTGAATTGGCTGTGCTAAATTACCCATAGTGTTAGGTGCATTAATCAGGAGGAAATGTTGGGAAAGGGTCTTGGTGGGTTACTCCTCGGAGGGTTGGTGTGGACTTGTTCGGCCAAATGGCCTCTTTCCACACTGTAGGGAATCTAATCTAGCCCATGCTTTCTATAATGTGCTTTCTTATAGAGCTGCGAATTTTGATTAGCAGATATTTCTTTGGCATACTGTGTTTTTTATGAATACATGAGTGCAACTGGCAGATATCTGTGAAGTATGTCATATATTTCATTTGTAAAAATGTTCATGAGTGATAGAATCAGACAAGATGCCAGTGAGTTCTATCTCAATGTTGAGATAATCTCAACTAGAACTGAGGCTTCTTGGCTCAGAGATAGGGACACTACCACTGTGCGATAAGAACCCTTCCTCACAGCTTATATGCCTTCCCCAAATGGCATGGTGATATTTTCATTAGGTACTAGTGAGTTCCCAATTGATGCTCATTATTGTTATTCAACAAAGAAAAAAGAATAGTACAGCACAGGACCAGGCCCTTCAACCCACCAAACCTGTGCCAACTCATGATACCTTTCTCAACTAAAAACCTCTTGTCTATATGTGATCTGTATCCCTCTATTCCCTGCCTATTCATATATCCATTAAGATGCCTCTTGAACATTGCTATTGTATCTGCCTCTACCACTTCTGGCAGTGAGTCCAGGCACTTATTAAACTCTGTATAAAAAAACAACATCCTGATTTTCAGATCTCCTTTAAACTTTCCCCCTATTACTCTAAACCTATGTCTCCCAGTAATTGACCCTGGGGACAAGACTCTGACTATCCATTCTCTTATAATTTTCTAAACTTCTATCAGGTTGCCTCTCATCCTTCAGTGTTCAACTGAAAACAAACTAAATTTGTCCAATTTTTCCTCACACTTAATACCTTCCAAACCAGATAACATTCTGGTAAACTGTTTCTGAACTCTCTCCAAAGCCTCCACATATCTTCTGGTAGCACGGCGACCAGAACTGTACACAATATTCCAAATATGGCTTAAATAAAGTTCTATACTGCTGTAACATTCTAAAGAGAGAGCTAAGAGCAGCGAGAAGGGGACATGAAAAGTACTTAGTTGGTAGGATTAGGGAAAACCCAAAGGCTTTCTATAGGTATGTCAGGAATAAAAGGATGACTAGGGTAGGTATCGGTTCAGTCAAGGATAGTAGTGGGAAGCTGTGCGTGGAGGCGGAGGAGATTGGAAAGACACTAAATCAATACTTTTCATCAGTATTCACTGAGGAACAGGACACTGTTGCTGATGTGAATATTGAGTCACAAGTGATTAGAATGGATGGCCTTGAGGTATGTAGGGAAGAGGTCTGGGGAATACTGGAAAGGATGAAAATAGATAAGTCCCCTGTGCCTGATGGCATTTATCCTAGGATCCTCTGGGAAGTTAGGGAGGAGATAGCGGAGCCATTGATTTTTATGTCGTTGTTGTCTACGGGAATAGTGCCAAAAGACTGGAGGATAGCGAATGTGTTCCCCTTGTTCAAGAAGGCGAGTAGAGATAGCCCTAGTAACTATAGGCCAGTGAGTCTCACTTCTGTTGTGGGCAAAGTCTTAGAGAGAATTGTGAGGGATAGGATTTATGAACATCTGGATAGGAATAATGTGATCAAGGATAGTCAGCATGGTTTTGTGAAGGGCAGGTCGTGCCTCACAAACCTTATTGAGTTCTTTGAGAAGGTGACCAAGGAAGTGGATGAGGGTAAAGCAGTAGATGTGGTGTATATGGATTTTAGCAAGGCGTTCGAAAAGGTACCCCGTGGCAGGCTAATGCAAAAACTACGGAGGTATGGCATTGAGGGTGCATTAGAGGTTTGGATTAGGAATTGGCTGGCTGGAAGGAGACAGAGTGTAGTAGTTGATGGTATAGGTTCATCTTGGAGTGCAGTTACTAGCGGTGTTCCACACCAGGATCTGTGTTGGGACCATTGCTGTTTGTCATTTTTATAAATGACCTAGAGGAGGGGCTTGAAGGGTGGGTGAGCAAGTTTGCGGATGACATGAAAGTCGGTGGAGTTGTGGACAGCGAAGAAGGAGGTGGCAGGTTACAGTGGGATATAGATAAGTTGCAGAGCTGGGCAGAAAGGTGGCAAATGGAGTTCAATGTAGCTAAGTGTGAAGTCATTCTCTTTGGGAGGAGTAACAAGAAGATGGATTACTGGGCTAATGGTAGGCTACTTGGTAGTGTGGATGAGCAGAGGGATCTTGGTGTCCATGTACACAGATCTCTGAAAGTTGCCACCCAGGTAAATAGTGCTGTGAGGAAGGCATATGGTGTACTGGGCTTTATTGGTAGAGGAATTGAGTTCCGGAGTCCTGAGTTGCAGTTGTATAAGACTCTGGTGTGGCCTTATCTGGAGTATTGTGTGCAGCTTTGGTCGCCATACTATAGGAAGGATGTGGAGGCATTGGAACGAGTGCAGAGGAGGTTTACCAGGATGTTGCCTGGCATGGTAGGAAGATCGTATGAGGAAAGGCTGAGGCACTTGGGGCTGTTCTCATTGGAGAAAAGAAGGTTTAGGGGAGTTTTGATAGAGGTGTACAAGATGATTAGGGGTTTAGATAGGGTTGACAGTGAGAACCTTTTTCCGTTAATGGAGTCAGCTGTTACTAGGGGACACAGCTTTAAATTAAGGGGTGGTAGTTATAGGACAGATGTTAGGGGTAGATTCTTTACTCAGAGGGTTGTGAGTTCATGGAATGCCCTGCCAGTAGCAGTGGTGGACTCTCCCTCTTTATTTTGCTTAATCAGAAACAATTTAAATCAGAAACCACAGGGGTAATGGGTGAATGTGTGTTGCTATATGCTAAGATATGGGCAGCAGAGATTTGGATGAGTTTAAGTTCTTGAGATGTGAAAAGTTGGAAGGCTGTGTAGGAATGTAATGGTACAAATAAATTATAGAGGTAAGAGACGTATGGGTGAGGGTTTTAGCAGCAAATAAAATGAGACTTGGATGGTGTTGAGTTACATTATCGAAGTAGAAACAGGTGTCTTCATAATATTGTGAGTATCTCATCTGGGGGACCAATACAAAACCAAGTTGCCAAGATATGAGATGGAAGGAATGATTAGGAAAAGTAGTTTGTGGTGAGGACCAACGACAGTGGTATTGGCCTTCCCAATACTTAACTGGAGGAAGTTTCAGTTTATCTAATATTGGAAATTGAGCAAGCAATGTAACAATTTAACGATATTAATGGTTAAGATTTGATCTTGATATACAGCTGAGTGTCATCATCTATGTATGGAAGCTAATGTTAATGTCATGCCAATCACAGTTAATGTTAAGGATAAATAGTGATGGTTCTTGATGATATATGGACAAGGATAATTAATCACAAAGGGATTACTAGCATGCTGGGAGGCAGTAGTTAGAAATGTGTGATTTGTAATACTGCATCTTGTGAATGAACTTACCATCCAGGGAAAAAAACTCTGTTTTATTCAGCATCTAGTTAGGATCCATTCAACACTGGGTATTGTAATTTTGAATGACGTTGCTGTGGGATAGCATTGGGATGAGATATAGCATGGGTTCAAGGATAGATTCTTAGCATATAACAGATGTAACAGAGAAAAGAGAATGACTGCGGGAAGTTTGCAGGTTTTGATTGATTAGATAAGAATGAAACAAGGCAAATGCAATTCTACCCCGCTGGACAATAGAGGAACTGTGCTGAAGGAAGATACTGCAATCAACTGTGTTGATAAAGATGAAGAGAAATATTTAAGTTCTCAGACAATCACGTAGGACAAAATATGTGACTGTGATTATATTATGGAAAGGATGGAATCCTGATCAGAGGAATTCAGACAGGAAGTTCTGGGAAAATAGCCATGAATTTGAAGATGACAGCAGTTTTAAGGATCTTGTAGAGGAAAAGAAAATTGGATTGGGGCCAAAGGTTGAATTTGTGAGGGGAGGAGTGATGATAATACATTTTGAAGGACAATGGAGAGAGAACCATTCATAATTCCAGGTAAAATGGAGGCCAGGAAGTGCAATTGTGTGGTGAGTGGTTTAGTCAGAGTAGGCTCAAGAAAGTCGACAAGGCACAAGTCAGGAGCATGATGGAATACTCCCCATGAAGCTTGATACCATCCAGGACAAAGTAGGCTGCTTATTTGGTACCACTCCCACAAACATTCACTCCCTTTACCACTGGCACTCAGTAGCAATAAGGTGTATCATCTACAAGATATCCCACAGAAATTCACCAAGGCTCCTTAGACAGCACCTTCTAAACCCTCTTAGAACTCCCTCTCCACTAGCATTGTGCGCGTACCCACAGCAAATGGATTGCATTAATGTCAGATAGTCCAGAAATACCTTGCGCTGCAGTTGGAAGTAAATGCAGAATGTGTGATATGGGTATGCCAGCACTCTACTGTAGAGCTGCTGCTCATGATGAAGGTTGCTGCTACCATTCTCTTCAATGTAGGAAACTGCTAGGGCACATGTCGCCACTGTGGGCCAGTGTGAAAAAAAGAAAAACATTTTCTGGTCCAACTGAAAGAGTTTTTTGTAGTCAAAAAGATCTAATTGACTGCAATTGTGTAAGGTTACACATTTCTGATGGAGCTCTTGTGGTATAGTGGTAAGGTCTCTACCTCCAAGCCTGCTGTCCTTGGGTTCAAGTCTTGCTCCAGAGGTATTCTTGGATATGTTGATTAAAATCAATATACTGATAGATGTTGCTACTGAGATTTTGAGGAGAATCAGACATTGGGTTTCACTCCTTTTGCAATCCTAAGCCTTTTGCCCACAAGTCCTTGGACCATCATAATGAGTGGTGCTTATAACACAGAGTGTGAATGCTTTCTGACCCACATCCAAAAGAGGAGGCAGGGAGAGGGCTTGAAGAAGATGGTTTGTTGTGGGTAAATGAAGCCAAGGGTTAGCTTAAAGTCCCAGATGATCTTGGACCAAAGAGCAGGTGTGGATGAAGACAGCAAGATCCAATTTTGCTTTGTGATCTTGCTGGATCTAGTAATGACTGACAAGGCCATGTGCCCTTCCTTGGATTTAAGGGAGTGGAGATGAAAATGTGCAATTAGAGTCGGAGAGAGGAATCGTTTTAATGGGGATGAGAACATTAAAGGCAGAGATAGGAAAGTAACTGAATTGGAAATGTACATATGTTTTGATAAATGAAACCCCAAAGGTTAGATAATTGGGATTTTTAAAGTGCATTTATAACTGGATTGGGAGAGAAATGAGAGGAGAGAGAGATGCTTACAATTACCTTAACTGCTTAAAAAAATTTATTTTTATTTTTGTATCTAGATATAAATAATGCTTTTGTGTGATCAATTTTTCAATTGATATTTCAGCTCTGTCACAATCTGCTTAAAATCTTTTTCTTGGAATGGAAGGGCTGAATTCTGCTTTCACATTAACAGAAGTAATATTTATTGTGACAGTCTTCATTGTGGGAAATCGTTTTTTTTCTTAAATTGCTTCTGAAACCTTTGAAACTAGTTGCAACCTTATCAGATTAATATTGCCTCTGAGATGCCCTGCTGGCTGACAACAACTTCAGGTGGTGCCTGATGCTTTTTGATAGACTTAATTTGAAATATCAATTCCATTCCACTTTCTTACATAAAAAAACCCTCATTGAAAATACAAAAGTAAATTATTTCTAGTTACTCTTGAATTTGTGAAGTTTCTTTCAGTCGCTGTCAGTAAACAGACACAGCAATGTTGTAAATCCATCAGGCCGGACAGAATTGCATGAAATATGTGCCACTCTTTACATTTCTGTAGTGTGCTATGATTTTTAAATCTCCATTCAGCTCTTTGTGTAAGAGTATGTATTTGTCTCCCAGATATTTATTACAACCATTGTTTTCTTTCTTTTCCTTCACTTCCTTTTGCAGTCCAGCTAATGACTGATGTTGAAGATCAGTTCTGCAAGAGCTGACATACCTTTCATATGCCACCAAGTCATTGCTCTTCATGTCTGACCCTGCATGGTGAACATCACCAGGCTGTTTGATTATCTGGAGAGGTTGTCATATTGTAGCTGAAGCCAAACATTGGCTCACCTCTGTTCTTTCTCTCCAGTGCTCACAGTAATTCTTGGTAACACAGCCCACCTCAGGTAACTTGTATTTTTCTAACGTTACTTTGGCTGAGATCAGCAAACAATTCTATGCAGCAACAGACTTGAGACCTTTGTAAACATGTGGATTTGTTCCACATCAGATGGTGCAGTTATGTGTCAGAAATAAGTGAGTGAATGTTATCTGAGATTTATACTCTGTTCCTTTGCTGATACCAACTGTCTTCTGATTATCTGCCAAGCGACTGGTGGTTTCATCTACTGGATTTTAACTTCATCGAATTTATGATGGTAATTTATGATGGTGCAGATTTATCAAAAACTACTCTGGAAGTCAAGCTGGGAAATAGAATTTTCTGTTAATGGTTGACAATGGTATATTGAATATTATTTGTGATATAGGTCTATTTTCTTGTAATGTGTTCACAAATCAAATCTTAACAGTACCAAACGGATGGCTTTTCTGATATTTGTAGATAATTCATTTGTTCCCTTGTTATGCAATAGCATTGTAGAAAATCACTATAAAATTGCATTACAGATGCACAAAATGATTGTGCTTTCAGGCTGCTTTATAATGCAATCAACAAAATGTCACTCCGACTTGAGAAATTGCATCTGAACTTCATCAATTCCTCTGTTTACTTGTTGCATTAACACTATGTCACATGTCACTGAGTAGCACACTGGAAATCCAGCCCAGCTATCTCAGGAGTCATCATAAAAGTTAAATATTTATCAAAGTACACAAAATTCTCGAATTTACCCATCTTCTCAGACGTAGGGTTGACAGAAAGAATGGACCAGGTTTCTGTGCTTAAGACGTCTTGCTATTCATTACGTTGAAATAGATTTTAGCTACAAGTAAACAATTATGGACCATTGACGTATTAACCCTGCCAGTTAAAACTCTAAGCCACTTTGAAAACTCCTCCTAAACACAAAGATAGAGAGACACAAACAGGTGTCCAGAGGAGAGACTGGAAAGGCAGTTCAAGGATCGCTATTCATGTGGTTTGCTGGAATAATACTTGTTCCTCCTCAATCTTCCTTCTCCAGATCTTTTCACATGCTTCGTGTAGATGCAAAACGACTGGTTCTCACTTACAATGAATAAGTCAGAGAAGTTATAAGTCACAGCTTACAGCAACTGATGAGGGAAAGTAAACAGGCTTTTTTCAGGTTTGAGGTTTCACTTACTGCAGTTTAGAGAGCAGCTCCCTTTTTTTTAACCACTGTGTGGATTCCCTTCTCTGTCCGGAAGCGACGTCCCGAACTAGAGGTCAATGCTATGATTGGCAATGATACGCTAATACCTGTGTTTGAAAATTTGGAGCATGCGAAATAGCTGGAAAACTGGTGGTCACCGCTCTGTAGACCAATTAGCTACTTGTTTCCTGCTGAATTTCCCTTCTTACAGACCACAAGCTTCAGCTCATCTGGAGGAACCCCACTATTGCTCGACCAAATAGTAGTATAAACACAACTTACAATGAGTGTTAGGTAATTTGATTTTGAAAACTGCAGTCATTTCCACAATGCTTAAATTTTAAAATATCATTTTACCTTTTCAGTGCACAATAAAAACTACAAAACAAAAAGATCTTTACAGCTATGCAGTGCTCTATGGAACATATCAGTTTGGGAAAGCTTTTGATTGTGTGTCCTCATATCCTGATATTTGGTTTGCTGACAAGTTTTGTCTGCTAACACTCCTGTGAAATATCCTTGGGATATTTTACAATGTTCAAGGATTTTTTTAATGCAAGTTAATGTCAGTGTTGCCACATATGTGATGTTTCCAGTCCTCTCTGTAGTTCTGGCGTATGTAGTACATTGCATTCTCCTTTGGGATAATAAAGATGTACATTTGTGTTGCAAGACCTACCAGCTCTAAGTTTCATTTTTATAATACACTTGCCTAGCTAAGCTTAACTATTGGTTATCATTCTTGACAGATGCACTGAGAACCCATCCAGGTAGTATATTAGGTCCCCTACAGTATGGAAACAAGCCCTTCAGCTCAACAAGTCCACACCGGCCCTCTGATGAGTAATCACCCAGACCCCTACCCTATATTTACCCCGATTAAACCACTTAACACTATGGATAATTTAACATGGCTAATTCACTTGACCTGCACATCTTTGGATCATAGGAGGAAACTGGAGCACCCAGAGGAAATCCAAGCAGAGAACATGCAAACTCCACAAAGACGGTTGCCCAAGGCAGAGATTGAACCCAGGTCCCTGGTGATGTAAGGCAGCAGTGCTAACCATTGAGCCACCATGGTAGCAGAAAGGATATCTCTGCTGTTTAAATGCACCATACCAGATGTCATTCAATCTAATGAAATAGATGAGGTTTTGATAAGCACTTTAATTGAAAATTACAATATTACAAAAACCAGTGTGCTTTTTGAACATTAAGTAGGAATTCCAGCTCTAAATGTGCTTAATTTCTCAAAATGTAAGTAAATATTAGAGTGTAAAATGAATAACTTGCTTGCTTGGTTGTACGGATTCCTCAGAGTGCAGACTGACATTTACAAGTTATTAAATTTCAAATCAGATGATTGCTAAATTCTACAGGATACAATGCCACAAGCTTGTTAATCTTTTGTTCGGCTATAACATTTAACATTTTCTTTAGTGAGACCAGCTGTAAACGGTATTGATATCTCTTATTCAATGCAATAAATATAACTATTTTCTAAGCAACCTATGCAGAGTTGCTATCACACACCTCTGGTCTAGTGGGACTTGAACTTGAGCCTCTTGATACAGAAGTAGGGACACTACCATTATACCACAAGAACTCTCAGTGTAATGAGTTTAGATATTTTCTAAATAACCTGCTCAGACATGTTATTGCACAACTCTGGAACAGTTGGGGTATGAACCCGGGTTCACCTGACTCAGAGGTAGGGATCTTACCACTGCCACAAGAACCCTTAGTGTAATAATATTTTTTCCACAGTGAGATTAAATTTAACAAAGAACTAGTGACTGGGTGCAAATGCTCTTGTCTCTTCTCTCAACGAGCTCTGTGAGGTACAGCATTGTTGTGAAACTAGGTTAAGGCGAGCGTTCCCAATAAATTTGTTTCTGGCTATGTGGGTTCCTGAGACCCATGGGCTAACAATAACATCCTGAACTGAAAATCAAAGGTACAATCCTGACATCCATTGGTATGTGTGGAACCATGGCACAGTTCCGCATGTGTATAGCTCAGAGAGAACATTGGTTAAAGCTGCCTTTGTTTTGTCAATAAGTAACAGTGGGTGCTTACTGCCTCTGGCCCATTTATTCATCATTTTGTCTCTCAGGTTTGTTGTTGATTTTGAAAATTCCACCTCTCATTTCTATCTTGGCATCTTATGATGCCCCATTTGTTGTTGAGTTTTCTTCTCCATTTACATCTGTCAGTTTGTTCATCTCACCCTTAGGGCACAAATTTTGCCCCTCTGGAGGGGGCAAGAAGGGTAAATAATAAGGCAAATTGGCCCTGAAGAGATGCATATCTCCTCTACTACCTCCTCACCTGTTAAGTTCTAGGCAACAACATTCACTGGGGACTTTCTAGACTCACTAGCAATTAAGATCCTTAAATAGTTTTTCAAAAAAATTCATTTCTGGGATGTGGGTGTTACTGGCTAGCCAGCATTTATTGCCCATCCCTAGTTGCCCTTTGAGAAAGTGGTGGTGAGCTGCCTTCTTGAACCGCTGCAGATCACCTGTTGTGGGTTGACCCACAATGCCATTGGGGAAGGAATTCCAGCTAGTTAATGGTCAACTGGGAAACCAGATATCCAGTCTGCCGTGTTGGGCAGAGGCCTTCACTTACCTCAATCTACATCCAAATGGGGGCAGGGATGAGGGTCAAAGAGGTAACTGCTGAAAACCAATCCTTCTCCTAGTTTCCAAACCCCTGTCTCTACTCCTTTTTTAAATGAGAATCTAAAGATTCTATGTTTTGGCCTTGGAAATCCCTGAAGACTAGGCCTTGACTGACCAGTCTTTAGGGCTCAGATTCTGGTGAGCTGAGAGTCTACTGTCGAAACCTGTGATTGGTTGGGAAGCTTGCCATTGAGCTCTTAAACCAAATGAAGCTTGATGCAGTGAGCATTCACAGTGGAGGGGTGGGAAAGCAGTCACCACTGAACACTTCTGTTCCCACAGGTAAACTACAAATCAGAAAATTGTAGCCTCAGTTTCATTTTCTTTTCAGTAAAAGCAATGACTGCAGATGCTGGAAACCAGAGTTTGGATTAGTGGTGCTGGAAGAGCACAGCTGTTCAGGTAGCATTGGAGGAACAGCAAAATCGATGTTTCAGGCAAAAGCCCTTCATCAGGAATAAAAGCAGAGAGCCTGAAGCATGGAGAGATAAGCTAGAGGAGGGTCGGGGTGGGGAGAAAGTAGCATGGAGTACAATGGGTGAGTGGGGGAGGGGATGAAGGTGATAGGTCAGGGAGGAGGGTGGAGTGGATAGTTGGAAAAGAAGATAGGCAGGTAGAACAAGTCATGGGGACAGTGCTGAGCTGGAAGTTTGGAACTAGGGTGAGGTGGGGGAAGGGGAAATGAGGAAACTGTTGAAGTCCACATTGATGCCCTGGGGTTGAAGTGCTCCGAGGTGGAAGATGAGGCGTTCTTCCTCCAGGCGTCTGGTGGTAAGGGAGTAGCGGTGAAGGAGGTCCAGGACCTCCATGTCCTCCGCAGAGTGGGAGGGGGAGTTGAAATGTTGGGCCATGGGGTGGTGTAGTTGATTGGTGCGGGTGTCCTGGAGATGTTGCCTAAAGCACTCTGCTAGGAGCCATCCATCTCCCCAATGTAGAAGAGACCGCGATGGGAGCAACGGATGCAATAAATGATATTAGTGGATGTGCAAGTAAAACTTTGATGGATGTGGAAGGCTCCTTTAGGGCCTTGGATAGAGGTGAGGGAGGAGGTGTGGGCACAGGTTTTGCAGTTCCTGTGGTGGCAGGGTGAGAGCGTGGGTTGTAGGGGGGCGTGGACCTGACCAAGTAGTCACGGAGGGAATGGTCTTTGTGGAAGGCGGAAAGGGGTGGGGAGGGAAATATATCCCTAGTGGTGGGGTCTTTTTGAAGGTGGCGAAAATGTTGGCGGATGATTTGGTTTATGCGAAGGTCGGTAGGGTGGATGGTGAGCACCAGGGGCATTCTGTCCTTTTTACGATTGGAGGCGTGGGGTCTCAGGGCGGAGGTGCAGGATGTGGACGAGATGCATTGGAGGGCATCTTTAACCACGTGGGAAGGGAAATTGTGGTCTCTAAAAGAGGAGGTTATCTGGTGTGTTCTGTGGTAGAACTGGTCCTCCTGGGAGCAGATACAGCAGAGGCGGATGAATTGGGAATATGGGATTTCATTTTTGCAAGAGGTAGGGTGGGAAGAGGTGTAATCCAGGTAGCTGTGGGAGTCGGTGAGTTTGTAAAAAATGTCAGTGTCAAGTCGGTCGTCATTAATGGAGATGGAGAAGTCCAGGAAGGGGTGGGAGGTGTCAGCGATGGTCCAGGTAAATTTAAGGTCAGGGTGGAATGTGTTGGTGAAGTTGATGAATTGCTCAACCTCCTCGCGGGAGCATGAGATGGCGTCAATGCAGTCATCAATGTAGCGGAGGGAGAGGTGGAAAGTGGTGCTGGTGTAATTACTGAAGATCGACTGTTCTATGTAGCCAACAAAGAGACAGGCATAGCTGGGGCCCATAGAGGTGCCCATGGCTACCCCTTTGGTCTGGAGGAGGTGGGAGGATTCGAAGGAGAAATTGCGAAGGGTGAGGATCAGTTCAGCCAAACGAATGAGAGTGTCAGTGGAAGGATACTGTTGGGGATGTCGGGAGAGGAAAAAACGGAGGGCTTGTAGGCCCTGGTCATGGCGGATGGAGGTGTAGAGGGATTGGATATCCATGGTGAAGATGAGGCGTTGGGGGCCGGGTAAACGGAAGTCTTGGAGGAGGTGGAGGGCGTGGGTGGTGTCTCGAACATATGTGGGGAGTTCCTGGACTAGGGGGGACAGGACAGTGTTGGGGTAGGTAGAAATGAGTTCAGTGGGGCAGGAGGATGCTGAGGCAATGGGTCGGCCAGGGTGGTCAGGCTTGTGGATCTTGGGAAGGAGGTAGAACCAGGCAGTGCGGGGGTCCTGGACTATGAGGTTGGAAGCTGTTGATGAAAGATCTCCTGAAGTGATGAGGTTCTGTATGGTCTGTGAGATGATGGTTTGGTGATTGGGGGTGGGGTCATGGTAGAGGGGGCGGTAGGAAGAGGTGTCCTCGAATTGGCGTTTGGCTTCAGCGGTGTAGAGGTCAGTGCGCCAGACTACCACTGTGCCCCCTTTATCTGCTGGCTTGGTGGTATGGTTGGGATTGGAGCAGAGGGATTGGAGGGCTGCGCGTTGTGAGGGTGAGAGGTTGGAGTGGGGGAGGGGGGGTAGACAGGTTGAGGCGGTTAATGTCCTGGCGGCAGTTTGAAATGAAGAAGTCGAGGGTGGGTAATAGGCCAGCATGGGGTGTCCAGGTGGATGCAGTGTGTTGGAGGTGGGTGAAGGCGTCCTTGGAAGGTGGTTGGGAATCCTGACTGTGAAAGTAAGTTCGGAGGCGGAGGCGGCGGAAGAAGTGTTCGACGTCACGGCGAGAATTAAATTCATTGATGCGTGAACAGAGGGGGATGAAGGTGAATCCTTTGCTGAGGACTGATCGTTCGTCCTCAGTGAGGGGAAGGTCTGGAGGGATGGTGAAAACTCGGCAGGGCTGGGAGCTGGGATCTGGTGTGGGTGTGGAACTGGGAGTGGAGGGCGGAGCCAGTAACCGGAGAGGGTGTGATGGTGGGGGGAATGGGGGAGGAGTCATGAGCAGGGGTGGTGCTCCCCTCAGAGTTCTGGGGGCCGGGAATGGTGACAGTGGGATATGTGGGGGGGGCGTGTCAGCAGAATGCAGGTGAGTGGCGTTGGTGTGGGCGGAAGTGGTGGCAGACAGGGCAGTAGAGGTAGCAGAAGTCACCGAGCGTGTGACATCAGTGATGATGTGAGGGCCGGAAGTGATGTCACGTGTGATGTATGAGGAATTGTGAGGGATGGAAGTGGTTGTGGGAGTGGCCATGATGGGGGTGGAAGTGACATCATCAATCAGCTTGGGGGTGGCAGCTGCACTAGTCGCATAGCTATTGGAGTCCAAGCAGTTCCAGCGGCCGGGGGAATCTTCTGGAATGTTTGAGGAGCGCTGGTTATGGAGATGGGTAGATAAAAGTTTGTTGTGCTTACAGTTTTTGATGTTTGAGATGGAGTTGAAATATTGTTTGTTGAGAGTATGAATTTGAGATGGAGTTACCTACCTTGCTCTTTTTGCATTTACCTTTTCAAGTTTCCTGTTCCACTCTCCTTTTGTTGACACCATGTTTACTCACCCTCTCCCCTTCTGCCTTCTGCCTTCGTACCAACACTTCGTACCAAGTAAACCGTCACATGATGTCTCCACTGCAATGAGTAAACTTACAGTGGAGGACAGGAACACTGGCATATTAGGACCTTAATTCATCTTCCAGACCACAAACCTGTGGGGATGTGGTAAAATTCTGGCCTCTGTCTTCTATGTTTTGAGTACTGCAGTATGTTTTGGCAATTACAACGTTTAATCTGAGAAACTTCAGTTCATTTATATAGTTACTGTTAAGGAGCCAGACAGTGCTCGAATAAAGTTGCAGAACCCGATTGATTACTCAAAGTGAATTTTTAACATTTATTCACAGGAAAATCAAGAAAATAAATTTTCATTTTTCACTGACAGAATTCTGTTCTTCATGACAATGACATCCTTTGTCAGAGCAAATTTATTATTGGTAACTGGAGGCAGGAGGTGCCAGAAGATATTATCGTTGATAGGATTTTATTTTGTGCGACATTGTAGATGACATAAATGAAATATAGAAAATGTCAGATTGCTGTATCTCATTTGCTTCTGTAGGAATCTAAGTCATGTAATGTAAATTTAAACAAATAGAATAACTGAAATAATTATTCATCAGGTTTAGCAAGCAATGGTTGGTGATATTAAATGACAGTAAGAGATTCAAAGGCCTTTGATATTGTGTCATCAAGATTGACAATAGTTTGCAAAGATAGTCCAAATTACTGCCTTAATCTTCAAATAGAATTAATCTTGTTATGATCAACTTGTAAATTTTAACTTTTTTCTTTGTGCTGGGCATTTAGTTGCTGTGTTTTTCTGTAGTGGTGTTGCATTGCCAAAGTTTACTTTCTGGCATTGGATAGGCATGAGCCAAATACAGTGCCAAGATGGTCACAGTAGAATTTTGATGTATTGGTAGTTTTGATCATAATGCATAATTAACTTAACTCTGTGGTGATAGTGGCCACAAATGACAGTGAAATTGTTTGCTGGTTAACATCATATTGGAGCTATAGTTTGGCAAACTGCAGTGTGGTAAACTATTAGATTAGATTACTTACAATGTGGAAACAGGTCCTTTGGCCCAACAAGTCCACACCGACCCGCCGAAGTGCAACCTAGCCAGACCCATTCCCCTACATTTACCCCGTCACCTAACACTACAGGCAATTTTTTAACGTGGCCAATTCACCTAACCTGCACATTTTTGGACTGTGGGATGAAATCGGAGCACCCGGAGGAAACCCACACAGACACGGGGAGAAGGTGCAAACTCCACACAGCCAGTTGCCTGAGGCGGGAATTGAACCCAGGTCTCTGGCGCTGTGAGGCATCAGTGCTAATCACTGTTCCGCCCACTGAAGTATAATTTTCCGAATTTAGCTGTGCGACTTCAAGATGTCAAGCGGAGTTGTGATGTTTTGGTGTAGGCAGGCAATCAGGTGATAAGTCTCTTCAGGGCTGCTGGTGAGCATTCACTATTGGCCAGGCAACAGCGAGTTGCCAATGACTGAATGCAGGTTTCTATACATGGGAGTTTCCTGCATGTAAACAAATGCAGTTTCTGTCTGGCAGCTGGTGGGATTAAAAGGAATGAGTTAGCTTGACAGAATAACATGATCAACTCTTTTGGAGGGTGGGTGGCTTGTGATAATAAGGGACACTTTGGGTGAGGTGGGGTCAAAGGTTGCGGAAGTGGCTGGAGGAGTTAGTATAGTTAAGATTTGGAGGAGCAAGCTACCAAGGCACAGTGAACATCCAAAAGATCGAAGAGGCCCCCATGAGTTGCTCAGAAAGGTGCAACATACTAGATATAAAACTCTTTGCTTAAAATCTAATTCCTTGTTCCTTTTAATCCATCACATACAGTTTGCTCAAAGTTACACACTACTTCCTCAGAGGACTGTGCTGCTCCCAGACATGGCTTGCTGCTCATCCAGCTCTCTAACACATACATGGGATGGAATCTTCTAAGGCCCTGAATGGTAGGACAATGGTGAGAAATCTGAAAAATCTCATAAAATGGCCAGTGAGCCCTGCCTCTGTCAGGAACAAGAAGTCACATTTGCCCTGAACCCAAAACAAGAGGGATTGAGTGAGGTGCAAGTGGTTGCCCAGCTGTTACCTGTGGTATGAGGTGGGGGGAGGGTGCAATGAAGCATGGTATGGTTTCCTGAGTTGAAGAGATGTCATAGGTGTGCAGGGTTCAGCAATCTGGGAGGACTAGGTGGGTGACAGCAAGTGGGCAGGATGCTACATGCAGGAATGAGAGTGGGAGAGCATGAGCCTTAGTGGGTGATGGATGAAGTAGATGTGATAGAATGGGGTAGCAGAGAGAAGATGGTGGCTTTTATCTTCTCCAGGACACCTGTAAGCCATCTTCGCAACTGCTGTCCTGCTCCTTATTTACTCTTTGCTCAGAGAAACTGACCAGGAAAGGCCACCAAAGGAGGGCTAGTCTCACGCATAGACCTTTTATCCGTTTAAGGTGAAGGCCATGGAGCTAGTCTCCATGCTATGTCCTTATTATTTCACAAATGATCCAAACACTTTGATATGGCCAGCTACACCTTCTGCTCCAACATCTCTCGGGCATCAGTCTGGAAAGATGCAGACTCAAATGGCAGACATTGTAGCAATTCTATGATTCTATAAGTGCCCTCCCTAAGTTCCAGTTGTAGCCACAATATTATCTACAATGGTTCCTATTCTCACGCCTGTGCTGTTATCTATGGCGTGCCCCAAGGTTTCACTTTGGCCACCAACTACTTTTGAGAGTATTATTCCAACTGCATGCTGATGGCTTCACTGCGCTGATCATTTACCACTATCTGGCATTCTGTATTCAGTGAGCAAAAATAACTTTCAGCTAACAATGGAGGAATTAAAATTGTTATTTTTTTGTCCCACCACAAACACGGTTCATGAGCTGTTGACTCATCCTGGCAATGATTTGAGGCTGAACCAGATCATTTGGAAGTTTTATCTGAACTACAGCTGAGCTTCAGACCTCATACTGCTCCATGATCAAGGTTGTCAGCATCACCTATTCCCATCTGCTTCAACCCATTTCAACTGCTGCTGAATTCTTCACCTTTGTCCTTGTTTCTGCATTAACTAATGCCAGTTGACCTATCACCTTCCCAGTTGCGTAAACTTGAGCTCATCCAAAAATCTGCAGTCTGTATCTTAACTTGCAGCATCGTCACTATATTCACTGATATTGACACTGGATAATGCATCAAGTTTAAAAACCCTATCCTTGTTTCTAAATCCGTCTATTGCATCATTCCTCCCTAGGTCTATAAAATACCCAAGATCTCTGTGCTCTTCTAATTCTAGTGTCTTAAACATCCCTGATTTTAATTTGTTTTTCTCTTCAATCATGGGATGTGGGCATCACTGGCCAGGCCCCCATATTTATTGGCATTCTCTAGTTGCTCTTGAGAAGGGGATGCTCTTGAGCTTCCAGCTTGAATCACTGCTGTCTATTTGTAATGGTGGGAGAAAGTTCCACGGTTCCAGACCAGCAACACTGAAGGAGCAGTGATACATTTCCAAGTCCTGAGCAGCTTGGAGGGGAACTTGCAGGTGTGGTGTACCCATACGTCTGCAGCCATTGTCCTTCTGGTTGGAAGTGATCATGGGTTTGGAAGGTGTTTTTCAAGGAACCTTGGTAAATTTCTGCAGTGCATCTTGTAGATGATTCACATTGCTGCTACTGCTCGGTGTTGGATGGAGTGATTGTATGTTGACATAGTCACAACCAAGTGGGCTGCATCAGTGTTGTAGGAGTTGCATTAATCCAGACAACTGGATTCCATCACATTCCTGACTGGTACCGTCTGTGAGAATTCCTTCAGTAAAGTTTGGAATCCCCTCTGTAAACGTTTCTTTCCCTTTATATCATTCTCTTGTTCTTTAAGTCACACCTTGCATCTCTGACCAAGCCGTTGGCTACCATGCTAATATGTCCTTGCATGGCTTGGTGTCGCATTTTTATAATGATCCTCTGAAATACTTTGGGACATTTTTACTACATTAAGAACATTATAAACATAAGTGTTGTCATCATTGAGGTGAATTCATTTGCTGATTGAGCTGCAGTGGCAGAAGAGTGATAACTGTTCTGTTACAATGAGGGGATTATCACTAGACTTGGAATCAAATGGCTACAAGAATCTATAGCAAGGGTAGCCCATTTGGCTTCTTCCATTTGATACATGACTGAAATGATTGTGGCCTCAATTCCACTTTCTTGACTGACCTCTCCATAACCCTGAACTCCTTTGTCATTCAAAACTCTATCTAATTGATGTTTTAAATGATTTTGCCTCCATTGCTCTCAGGGGGAAGACAATACCTCAGAAAAAAAAAGACCCTTTGAGTGATAAAATTCTTCTTATCAGCATTTGAATGGGACACCTCTAATTTGTAAGCTGTACCACCCTAGTTTCAGAGTCCCCCATAAGTGGATATATTCATTCAGCATTCACCCTGACATGCCCCCTCAGGATTTTGTATTTCAAGAAGTGAGCATTTTGCTCTTGAAACTATAATGGGTATAGGCCCAACTGGCTGAAGCTTTCCTCATGAGATAACCCCTTCATTCCAGGAATCCATTGAGTCATCATTTCTTTGAATTGTTTCTAATGCAATATGTGCTTTCCCAAGCAAGCTCAAGACTGTACACAGAAGCCCAAGTACAGTCTAAGGTCATGTACAGATTTAGTAACATTTTTACATTTTTATATTTTTATATTCAATTCCCCTGACAATAAATACCAACATTCCATTTGCCTTTTTGATCACTTGTTGTAGTTGCAAAATAAAGTTTTGTGAATCATGTACCAGGTCATCTAGATCCTTCAAAGCTACTGAGTTGTGCATTTTCTATCTCTATTCTAACAATATACTGCTTTTCAATTTGTTTCTATTTTTCCTGCCAAAGTGGGACAAGTTCAGATTTATCCACTCATTTAACATATCAAAATCCCTTTGTATTCTCTTGATAATTTATTTTCCTACCTATCTTTTTGTCATCAGCAATTTTTGCCACTGTACTTTTGGTCCCTTTTTCAAGTTATTGATGTGGGTTGTCAGGAATTGAGATCCCAGTTGGACTCCAGTAGTGCTTTATTACTACCAGTCTACCAATCTGAAAATTAACCTTGATCTCTTGTTGACTGGTTTTCTGTTCATAATAATATGTTGCCCTCCATACCATTTTGTGTAGTAACTTTTGAAATGGCACCTTATCAAATGCCTTTTGGAAATCCAACTGCATCACATCTAATGGTTCCCCTTCATCTATTTCCCTTTTTACATGACCAAGAACTCTAATAAATTACTCAAGTATGAATTTACTTTCATAAAACCATGTTAACTCTGCTTTGCTTTAGTATGATTTCTAAATGTCCTTTCTAGCATGCTAACATTTACTCTATGACAGAAATTAGGCTAACTGACCAATAGGTTTACTCTTTCTGACTCCCTTCTTTCTTCAACAGAGGTTTATATTAACAAATTTCCAAAGCATACACACCATTCTTGAATTTAGGGAAGTTTGAAAGATCACAATCAAGGCATCTACTATCTGCATAGTCACTTCTTTTAAGATTCTCTGGAATGTAAGCCATCAAATCTAGGACACTTGTCAGAAGTTAGCTGTATTACCTTTCCTGTTACACCTGCTGCAGTGATTTAGATTGTCATAAGTTATTGTCTCTCTTTTACCTTCACATTTTAAGTCTTTGTGGAGTTTATTTTGCCATCATTAGTGATGGCAGACAAAAAATACCCTTTAAATGCTTCTGCCACTTTCTTGTTTATTGTTATAAGTTCCTCAGTTTTATCCTCTAAGGAGCCAACACTCATTTTAATTACTGTGCTCCTTTTTAAAAATGTGTAGAAACTCTTACTACCTGTACTATCTGTACACAAATCAAAAACTGAAAATGTTCAACACTCTGGGTTTTGCCAAATTTAGGACTACAATTGGCTCTAAAGCTTGTGTTCCTTTTTCATACAATGAATTTTATGAAATGCAAAACATGGTATCTTTAAATTTTCTACCAGATGGATATCTACAGTAGAAAATGTATTTAGTTTTCAAATGGACACCATTTAATGAGCAAGAAACATGGACATATTGTGTTGAAGTGAAAAAGGAGATGTTTTTGAACCTAACAACTTGGTTCTTATGTAAATCAAGAACAAAGGAAGCTAAAGGTAGTTGGCCTAACTTAAACTCTGTGACATATATAACTCATTGGATTTATATATTTCCCCACTTCAAAAATAATTCGTTCAGGCATTTCAATATGATAAGATGCTCTTTAAATACAAGAATTATGTACATTGCATAAGCAGCTTTCACATAGTCTATTGAATATGTTTAAAGCTTCAGTTGGGATGGATTTTGCCCATAGCTGGGATGCCATCTATAATTACTCATGGATTCAGATAGTTTTTGGTATGTTGAATTGTGCCTTCTGATAGTTATCAAAGAACACTACTCTTAAGAGGGATAAGGAAAATAAAACTTCTTTCTAATTTAAAATAATTTACTTTAATTATCACAATGAATAATTGGTCTTTTTAAATCATATTCTCCATGGTCTTCTTTAATAATTACAATATTTATCTCCACAGACAGAATTTTTGCTCTGTGAATAGGTTCCAAGATTTAAAATTAATGCACATTTATATATAAAATTGCCCTTGAGTTCTACAAAACTGAGTTAGTTTTGCATTCCGTCTGTCTTTTTAAATTACTCTATATTTCAATATGCCATGGTATGGTTAACTTTTTCTAACTGTGTATTAATGGAATATGCAAACAAGACATTAATAAATTTCAGAGTTTCCACTAATGATATCATTGATTGATCTTACAAAATACAGATTTGTTGTAGTTAAGTGATCTTATTACATGATAGAGTGAATGAAGAGTACAGAGTAAGATTGGGTCAAAAGGTTAACTTCCAAATGTGAAGTAAACTATGTTGACTGTGCATGCAATTTATTTTCCATTTGTGGGAGTATTGAAGATATTGTAGCAATAATACAGAAATTTTAGACACTCTACAAACATACTATGATTAAAACTCTGATTAAAAAGGAATGTTCTTTCCATTCTGGGATATTCTTTCACCACAATTGATTTATACAGATGAAAATGACAGATGTTCATAATTGCAATGCAAATTGAGAGCCTCTATACAAAAGTGGAGGCCAACAGACTGATTAATGTGCAACATTTCTTGGATAGATAAGGTTGACAACATAGGAAGAATATTGAAATTGAACTTGATATTGGAAATAAGGGCCTCATGATTTGAGCATCAGCACAGTGAAATGAGCGAAATATGTAACCTGGATTCTGGGTTATGTCAAACTAATCATGTGTTTTAAAATTGGTTTATGGCTGGTGCTTGTTAAGTTGAATCATACAATAGAAAATAATCATGACTGAGTTGACCATCATGCTTGCTGACTAATTGTAACATTCATTAAGTGTGGTATTTAAGATTTTGCTTTGACCATGCATTTAAAGCTGAAAGTTTATGCTTACATTGAGTTTCAAGGAAATTCTGAACTGACTTTGAAATGGGTTTTTAAAGCTGAGAGTGTTTGAGTGGCATTGTGGAAGTTTTAAGAAAGCTAAACTGTTCAGCCAAAACGTAGACTGTAAAATATAAAGGTAATCCAATAGCTAAGGCTACTAAGAAAGGTACAGTTGAAAGATCTATAATACTGTAAGGTGAACTGAAGCCTGGATAGTGACCATTGAGATAACATCATAGAGATGATTTAATTTATTAGAATTCTTTGGGGAGGTAACACACCAGATAAAGAAAGGAGAAGCAGTGGATGTAATACATTTTGTATTTTCGGAGAGCATTTGTAAAGTATCTCACATTCGGCTGCTTCATGAGATGGTGTTGTGGATAGTACAGTATATTAACATGGATAGAGGATTGGCTATCTAATTGAAAACAGTGTTGGGATGAGGGGAACATTTTCAGGATAGCAATATGTAACTAGTGGCGTGCCACATGGATCAGTGCTGGGGCCATAGTTATTTACAATATATATTAATGACTTGGCTGAGGAAAGTTAATGTACTGTGAACAAGATGCCAGATGACAAACAAAAATGGAAAGGCAAATAGTGAGGGTGACACAAAGAGCCTACAGAAAGATAGGATAGATACAGGTTAAGCTAACAGAAAAATAAGAAAAAATTAAAAACTTAAAATGTAAAAATTTTCTAATATCAATTTCCCAACTGAAGAATGAGAGTTTGCTGCTTCAGTTGCTCTCTTTCTGCACCAGCGATGTTGAGTGACTTCCAAAAATATAAACTTTGCATTTAAAAGGGTCCTTTTAAATATCAAGGTAGCATAGGTAGTCAGTTATAAAACCATGACACATAGGAGCAGAAATTAGGCCGTTCAGCCCATTGAGTCTGCTCCGCCATTCAATAAGGCTAATAAGTTTCTTAACCCCATTTCCCCTCTGCTATAAATGTTTAGATACAACAAATCTTGAAACTGATGCAGAGGTATGCACCAAACTTCTATGAGGCTAAACGAGGCAAAGTGCAAACCATCCAGCAACTGTTGATGATGTAAAATTGACGAGGAGTCTCTTGCTCACGACAATTCACCATGGCATATTTATGGTGCTGTTTGAGGTGAATTTCACTCACGTAAATGTCTTCAAAAATTACATTTAAAAAATTAACAAAAGTATATAACTGAGAGACAATTTTGTTCAGCCAACCAGCGCCATGCAACTATCATATTTTTTTGCGACAATGTGTATTCACCATGTCCTACCAAAAACAATGTAAATTTATGGAAACAGTGAAAAACCAGGTTTAAGGCCAAGGCTAATATGGGGGAGTGTCTGGAAAATCCTTCTCTATCTCATCTGGTCGAGCAAAGCTAGTCCAGCATTCCCTCTAGCCTTGAATTTCTTGAAGGCTCTCCATCCAGTAAGAGGTGATGCCTGTCCTAACCAATCTAGTTCTTGTAAGGCCTATTTGGAAGTCTCCAGTAAAATCGCTCCTTGATGTCTAAACTAGATGTTCCACAATCACCTGATGAAAGAGCAGCACCTCAAATGCTAGTGCTTCTAAATAATCCTTTTGGACTATAAACTGGTATTGTGTGATTTTTAACTTTGTCCTCCCCAGTCCAACACCAGCACCTCCAAATCATAACCTAGAACTGATATTGTAGAACTTAAAATATCAGTTCTGCCTCACCCTCATCTGTAAATTGGAATAAACTGTCAATCTGAACATCATTTAATCCATTTTTAATTTTACAAAACTCAATCTGATCTTCCACTCATCTTCTTTTTGCAATTATGTAAGTGTAAGTTTTGGGGTTCACAATAAGTTTTTTTTTTAAGAAAGGTTACTTAAGTAATTTTGAGATGGTTTTTTAATAAGCAGCAGTTGAGGTAGAGAATATTCATGAAATTAACAGGAAAGGCACAAGCCATGACATTTGAGGGTGGTTTGTAGATACTAGAGATGAACAAAGGTTTGGCACAGGATCTTTTGATCTCACTACCTTGTTAGGAGAGCATCCTGATCTCCAGCTGGAGTGATAGGAGTCTCTGCAATGGGTCCCCTACCTCATTATCTTCATTTTCCATCTGAGAAAGGCAACTGGTGAACACAGCCATCTCATGAAGACTGTTTCCTGTCTTTGAACACATGTTAATTATTTCACTTTTAGGAGGTAATGGTTTACACTGTATCAATCACACCTTTTTGGACCCTTTCAATCAATATATGCATGACTTCCTTCTTTGCCCATCTCCCAGCTCAAGGCCCGTATAAATTTTGTCAGGAGCATTTCCAAATGCTTAAATAGATGGTACCAACTTAGCAGAGGCCCAGAAGCTTCCAGGGACCATTAATACATTTGGAGAGAGAGAAAATCAATGTTGGATCAATAATTTCATAACTTCTTCATGATGCAGAAAATACTGGTTCATTAAGGGTCCTCCTCCATTATGCTGGAGAATAGTCTCATGATCCACATCTACATCCTTTCAAAGCCTTAATATCACCAACCACATCAGGAGAGCATAACTCTGCAATTTCTCCTAGCTGGGCTAAACAAACGTTCAACTCTTACTGAAGGGCAACAGCAAAATTAGGTGCAAGACGTCTGCCCAGTCCTAACTCATGCTTTCTAAATGTTCAGCAAATGTTTCTTGTGAGAAGAATGTGCATTTTTTTTTTGCATCACCATGGTAGTTAAGAATTAACCGTTTTGCTGTGGGCTTGAATTCCCATGTAGGCTAGACCAGTCTAGCAATAATTCTACTAGGCCGTTGCCTCCCTAGAATTTAGATTGCCTTTTCATAATTTAAAAATACCTCAAGAACATTCTGTTAAGGGAGTGTTTTTAAAGTTCAGTCATTATTGTGTTTGAGAAGATACATCACTTTATGCAGTCGTGTCCAATAGGCAATAATATTCTTAATAACTGATTGTACATGAACTATCTAGATGAAGGAACTGAGGCAACTCTGGCTACATTTGCAGATGGTATAAAGGTATATGGAGGGATAGGTAGTACTGAAGAGGAGGGGAAGCTGCAGAAGGATTTGGACAGATTAGGAGAATGGACTCAGAAATAGCAGTTGAAACACAACATGGGAAAGTGTCAAGTCATGCACTTCAGTAGGAAGAATAGAAGCATAGACTACTTTCTAAATGAGCAGAAAATTCAGAAATCTGAAGTACAAAGAGACTTGGGAGCCCTAGTCCAGGATGCTCTTAGGGTTAACTTGCAGGTTGAGTTGGTAATTAGGAATGCAAATGCATTGTTGGCATTTATTTTGAGAGGACCAGAATATAAAAGCAGGGATGTACTTCTGCGGCTTTATCAGGCTCTAGTCAGACCACATTTAAAATATTGTGAGCAATTTTGGGCCCTGTATTTCGGGAAGGATGTATTGGTGCTGGAGCAGGTCTGGAGGAAGTTCATGAGAATGTTTCCAGAAATAAAAGGCTTAACATACGAGGAATGTTTGAGGACTCTGGGACTATACTTGATGGAGTTTGGAAGAATGTTGGGGTATCTATTTGAAATTTACAGAATACTGAAAGGCCTGGATGGAATGGACATTGGGAAGATGTTTCCATTAGCAGGAGAGACAACGATTCAAGGGTATAGCCTTAGAATAAAGGGAAGACCCTTTAGGAGATGACAAAAAACTTATTCAATCAGTGAGTGGTGAATCTATGTAATTAATCACCACAGAAGGCTGTGGAGACCAGGTCTATGAGTATATTAAAGATACGGATGGATAGGTTCTTGATTGTTTAGGGAGAAGTTGGGAGAAAAGAGGGTTGAGAAACCTATCGACCATGATTGAATGTCAGAGTGACTCAGAGAGCTGAATAGTCTAATTTCTGTTCCTATGTCTTAGAGTCTTATGGTCTTGAACAGTTGCAGTGATAAGTGATGGAAATAAAATATTGGCTCGGAAACAAAGGAGAATTCCATTGATTTCTGCCAAATAGAACCATGGGGTTTTCTGTATCTTCTGGAGAGAGTGTATGGAGCCTAAGGTGCATGTCTCATCCATATCTCTGATAACATATCACTCCTCAATACTGCAATGAAGAGTCAGAATGGGATTTGTGTTCCAATCCCAGAATGGAGCTTGAGTAAATATAATTTGAAAAAACGAATTGTGTTGTGCAACAAAAGTAAACATAGAAGCATAGCAAATTGGAGCAGGAGTAAGTTTTTCAACCTTTCAAACCTGTTCCACCTTTCAGTATATCCCTCCAACTCAGGACCTTGTTCCAGCTTTCTCCCCATACCTTGTGATGCCTTCAGCTCTAATTACTGCTATAGCAAATGCTCCACTGAATGCAACGCTTTTTCTTTTCTCCTCATCTCTTCTGATGACCACGACTTGATGCCCTCCTTACCTTGCATGTGTGACTATTCTATCTATCTAATAGTCTGTGTTTGGGATTCTGTTGTGCTCAGTCTTCCAAATATTCATCTTGTCAGCGGACACTGCTGGATAACAAACAGGTACAGGGCCGTCATTCCCTTGCAAATATTGAAGCAATTCCAGCATTCCCATTACTCCTGGAGTGATTTACCTTTAATAAACAGTGACCCATCCTTCTTACCTATTGTTAGGTGTTTTCAAATCTTCATATTCTAATTTTGTTTTCCTGTAACAGACGTTGAGCCGACAGATTTATTGTGGTGCTTACTTCTAGACTGAAATTTTATTCTGAGTATTCATCTTTCCACATCAGCACTCATTGCTTCTCCCCTCACATCTCTCTCCTTTGTTACAGATACCTTATTTGGCTCTGTATTTCAAATAACTCTAAGCACTTAATATTCTTAGTATCTGCTTCATTGCAGACTATTATTTTCTGTACAATCTCAACATGTACTTCACAATGCTAAAAACGAGAAGAACATTTTTATCATTTAAAAGAAATGATAAAATGATCCATGAAAGGGCTTGTCAGAAAAGTAAAGCAAAAATCATGACATTTTCATCTACATATAGACTGGAAGTGGCAGATGGTAAGGTAGGCCGGATGAGGAGTTCATAGAATGCTCTCAGGATAGTTTCTGAGAACAACATGTTCTGAAGCTGGCCAGACAGCAGGCTGTATTTGACCTGGTATTGTGCAATAAAGTACCATTAACGAATGATCTCACAATGAAGGGACACTGAGCTAGCAATGACCAGAATATGATTGAATGTTACAATCAGTTTGAGACAGAGGATTGGGCCCCAGACTATTTTTTAAAAATTGTAATAAGGCAGTCATAAGGGCAACAAAGCAAAGCTGGCTAAAATGAACTAGTAAATTAGGTCAAAGTAGGGACCAATAGAAAAACAGCAGCAGACATTTTCAGGAGATATTTCAGAATACATATTCCAAACAGTAAGAAAAAATCCTACTTGAATGGATCCACCATCCATAGGTCCACTGGAAATGTTAAAACTGGAGGAGCAAATTACTGCAGATGCTGGAATCTGTACTGAAAACAAAAAAAAATGCTGTAAATCACAATGGGTCAGGCAGCCTCCATGGAGAGAGAGTGAGCCAATGTCTTGAGTTTAGATGACTCTTTTATCAGAGTTAAAGATAGTATCAGACATGAACTAAAAAATATATAATTGTGCTACGAAACATGTCAGGTCAGAAGATTGAATGAAATATAAAAAAGGAAAAGAATGATTAAAAAAAAATAAGGGTGGGGAAAAATTAGAGTATGATTTTGATTAGGTTAGATTCCCAACAGAATGGAAACAAGCCCTTTAGCCCAACAAGTCCACACAGAACCTCCAGAGAGTAACTCACCCAGACCCATTTCCCTATTCTATATATTATCCCTGACTAATGCACCTAACACTATGGATAATTTAGCATGGCCAATTCACCTGACCTGCACATCTTTGGGCTGTGGGAGGAAACCAGAGCAAACCCACACAATCACAGGGAGAATGTGCAAACTCCACACAGACAGTCACCCAAGGCAGGAATCAAACATGGGAGCCTAGCGCTGTGAGGCAGCAGTGCTAACCACTGAGGCACTATGACGCCCCATTTATTTTTCTTTCTTTCTTTCTTTTTTGACAGCAAATATGTGAGCAAGCTACCAGAAATATAAAATTATATACAGTTGCAACACATGGGAATAGAAGTTGGTCTTTCGGACCATCAAGCCTATTCTGAAATTAAAAGTTTCTGGAAATGGTTAACCAAGAAAGGATTTAGCAAATTGAGCAGTGACCCTACTGAAGGTGGATTTGTGAATTTAAACTTGTGAAATCCAAATGCTAATTTACATTCCAACAAACTAAAATATGAATCAAATTTACTTACAATATGATCATTAACAGAAGTGAGACAGTATTTGCCAGGTATTTTGCATCACAATAATTATGAAGATCACATTCAAATTAACCTTTCTTTAGCCTCAGACTTTCTATAGTGAAAGTGAGCAGTTACAATTCAGGGCCAATAATATTTTTGATTCTAAGAATCCACAAATGTCAAAACAGCTCAATGTGAGCTTTTGTTAGAGTTTCCTCTCTCTGACAGACTTAGAATCAGAAAGTGAGCTTACCAGCTATAACAGTATCATGTGTATCAACATATTTTTTACTTTATAGGTAAGAATATCCATCAGGTGATTGAATATAGGAGCAATTGCATTTATTGTCACATTATGGACTTTACCTGACTTGCTATTGTCAGGACAAAAGTGAAGACAGTGGAGGGTTTTTATTTTTGCTTAAAATATTACAGTTCAATGTGGAATTGTCAAAATGTTATCAACATCACATTACATTTTTTCAAACACTATCACATTGGAAGTTTGATTTTTCAAAAACTGTTAGATTGACAGTTGTTACATTTTATAAAATGTTGTGTTCCATTATTTGTGTGGTTGTCTCTACTTGTTTTGCTTGAAGATCCTTCACAGGGCACTGAGGAATGACTCCTCTTTTAGAAGATGTTTCTCGTTTCCCACCAAAATTGTGCCAAGCACATTGTATGGGAGCAGGGATAGCAATGTGTGTGCATGGCATTAGCACTGGGAGATATGGTGGCTTCGTGGTTAGCACTGCTGCCTAAAAGCACTAGGGACCCAGGTTTGGTTCCAGCCATGGGCGATTATCTGTACAGAGTTTGCATGTTCTCTTTGTGTCTGCATGGGTTTCCTCCTGATGCTCTGGTTTCCTCCCATAGTCCAAAGATTAGTTAGGTGGATTGGCCCCATAGTGTCCAGGGATAAGCAGGATAGATGGATTAGCCATTATAAATGTGAGGTCAGGAGCTAGGTCTGAGTGGGATACTCTTTGGAGGGCCAGTATGGATTCGATGAACCAAATGACCTCTTTCCACACTATAAGGCTTCTATGACGCCGTAGGTTCCCTTCCCTCTTAACATTGCCTACTGTTCGACTAACTCTGTGCATATATCTCAGGTGTTGTGGACTGGACCAAACCCCTCAAAATATCAGAGGATGGTCCAAACCTTAACGTTTTCTTATTTTAAAGTAAGTGTAATATGTGGCATTCCAGATACAATTCAATTAATCAAACCACTGGATTTAAAGCAAAACACATTTTATTAATCCATTGTAGTTAAAATACACCAAAAGCAAGAAGGAATTGGAATAACGACTCTCTAGGAAAACTTAACAGAATAATAGATACAGTAACTATTACTAATTAACTGTTCCAATATAATAATATCCCACAACCATACCTCTTGACAAAAAGCAAATTCAGAAACTAAATTGTCTCACATGCAACTCGCATAGCAGGAAGAAAATCTGCAGCTTTTGACTACAATTGAGAGAGGGAACAAATAGCTTCCACTTCTTCAAAACCCCAACAGCAACTGCTGAAAGCTAAACTAAAGATCCTGGTTCTGTGGGAGCTTGACCACACCCATGCAGGCTGCTTTTATTGTTCTAACTTTTAAAAAAAGGCCTCACAAGCTGCTTACTCTAGAGACTGGATATTGCCTCAGCCTTAAAACCTAAAAACAACAGGTCAAGATAATCTCTCAAAGCCACCAGGAAGTTGACTAGCAGGGATGGTGACAGGGAGGTAGAACTGAGACAGTCACTATGGCAGGATAGCTGGTGACAGGGTAGGCACTCTGAATCTCCGTGTGGCCCATTAACGTGCACTTCAGGATGATTTTGTTCCCAAGTGAATGCTCAGTGACCAATTTGCAGGTAGAAACCTCTCCCTCATAAATCTCCAAATTTACCCTGCCAATTACAATCCATTAGGAATGCATTTTCAAGGTATTCTCCATATTCTCCACGTGATTCACAATTACATTGAAAGTTAATGGTCCTCTGCCAGTGGCTTTCAGCTACAGCAATAATATACCTTTGAGGCCCCCAACTCCTATTGAGGCCTATTCCTGCCACCTCACAGACTTAACAGTCTCTATTATCATCCAATCTGAATATATATGAATGCAACTGCCTACCTTTGTCCCTTTCCTATCCATAGTCCAACTTCTTCAGCATCCCTCCCCACTCCATTCCAGATGACTACCTCTTCAAGATACCTGAACTACCAGTGCCAAAATTAATCTGCCTACATCCCTAGCTGGTGGACACACATATACCTGCCTCTAGTGGTCCTTCACGCCCCCCTGCCCACCCACCACCCATCCCCACCACTCCCAGCCCCATCCCCAAAAGACTGGCCCCTATGGAGACAAAGAACTGACCATGGCTTGCTCTGGAGCATGGAAGCACGATTTCCCTGTGGAGCACCACTCCAATTGAACATAAGACCAAGGTTGAAGCCTGGGACTGGTATGGGAGATTGCCCGTATTGGGCACTCTTGACTGAAGGATTTCCCCTAAGACTTCAGACATGTTGCTCTGTTTGCTGCAGATGCCATCTGTTAGGCTTAAAGAATGAGGTCACATGGTGCAGGCGCGAGAGTGACATGGCATACTGACATATGCCAAGGTGCATGACCCGGTTACTGAGAGATGCTGCACAAAATCACCATCCACCTGATTGCCTGACTGCACCAATTGCCAATGCAGGGCATAGCAGGGCAAAGCTGAGGGCATGCCAGGAGGCAACAGGTGAATGTGTACTGAGAGAGTAAGGGGACAGCTTGGTCCATGTCATGTAATGGATTCCTTTCCCTGAAGAGAATCCATAGCCAATGTGGCCATACACTGCTGATTGCTGGTGTGTACTGCTACATCAGTGTGCCCTTGAAGGAAGCAGTCTCATTAGAGGATGCCAGGATTTTGACTCGCTGAAAGTGGAGTGCCAATGTCCATGTGTATGGCTGGTCTTGGTGGATTGTGTCCTCCTCTGAGTTATAAGGAAAGACTCGATAGGCTAGGACCTTTTTTACTGAAGCATAGAACATTGAATGGTGACCTTATGGGAGTTGATAAAATCATGGGAGGAATAGGTAGGATTCACAATAGGTGTTGTTTCCCTAGGATGGAGATTTCATAACTCGGCATTCATTTCTAAGGTGAGAGGAGGGAGATTTAAAAAAGATATGGGGGCTAATGGAGTTCACATGTGGAATGATTTTCATGAGGAAGTGCTGGCTGTGAGCACAATTACAATGTTTAAAAGACACTTAGCTGACAACATGAATAAGAAAACTTTGGAGGATTGTAGGCCAGGATTAGCTTAATTTGGGATTTTGTTTGGCATGGACGAGTTCGACCGAAGAGTCTATGTCTGTGCTGTATGACTCTGACTCTGACTGTGTATTGCCACTTTGGAGCAAGTGGTGAGTTGACTCTACCAAGAACCCGCTCTGGTTTTCATGTTGAGTTATCCTGAAGCCTTCTTTGTATGGTGATTCTAGTACGTTCGGAACTTATAGTGAATTGTTAACAAGCTACTTAGAAAGTAACAAAGACGGTCAATTGGGAACTCACCACTGCCTAGTGAGAATCTCTCCACTTGCTCGAGAAAAGCAAATAGGATGCGACCATATGATCTCAATGTTGAGATGGGCTTCGCCGAACATCTTGCTCAATTCTCCTGTTCATCTAACTGTAGCCCATATTGTGCAGAGCCTGAGAAGATTCTGCCTTACATCTCTATCAAATCGCTCCTCAGTAATCCTCTCTCTCAGGAAAACAGATGACTTCTCTTGTATATCTATCTTTGAAGTTTTCAACCAGAGTGCCATGGCAAGGTGAGAAGTCAGCTGTAAAGTTCGTGTGAAGAAGTAGCACCAATACTGTGCCTGCACAAAAGGTCAACACCATGCATGCATAGAAGAGTCCAAGAAGTGGATAATTTGTACCCTTGTTTGATGGACTACTTGCAAACCACTCTAGCAAGGCTGTAATCATATGACATGCAGGTAAATATGCTATTTATGAGCAATCAATCCAACTGAAAATTGGAATTGTTTCTCTCATTTGAGGTGTGCCTCTACTGAAAAAATTAGGAACCACTGATCTATGCAAATGAAGTTTCTCACCACTTGTAAATCTTTTCTGCTACCCTTTAATGCCTTTTACATCCATCTTAAAATCAAGCATTGAGCATCTGATTTAATATTCAAGTTGATGCCGAATCAGCATTCTAAACCAGTTTAATGTTATCGCCTTGCTTTTGTATCCTATGAATAAAGCCATAAATGCCATTTGCTCTATTAACCATACTCTCAACTTGGTTCTGCCACCTTCAATAATTTATTGGTTGCTGGTGGAAAAGTTCATAAGATAAAGCAGCAGAATTACGCCATTTGGCCATTGAGTGTGCTCCACCATATGACCATGGCTGATATGCTCCTCATCCTTGTTTTCCTGCCTCCTTCCCATTTCCCTTCAACCCATTACCAATTAAAAATCTGTCTAGCTCCTCCATAACTTTACTTCCAGTCCCAACAGCCATGACACTTTGGGGTAGCAAATTTCACAAATTCACAACGCTTTGTGAGATGTAGTTTCTCCTCAATCCTTTTTAAATTTGTTACCCCCTATCCTAAGACTGTGACCTCTCATCCTAGAATGCCCCTCAAGTGGAAGCATCTGCTGCACATCTATTTTATCCACATCTTTTAGCAACTAAAAAACCTCAATTTGATCTCCCCTTATTCTTCTAAATTCCAGAGAGTAAAGGCCTAAACTGTTCAATCTCTCTTCATATGACAAACCTTTCATTTCTGAGATCAATCTAGTGATCTCCTCTGAATTGCTTCCAGTGCCACTACACCTTACCTCGAATAAGGGACCAGGGGACCATAACTACAAATTGAGGGGTGGTAGATTTAAGACAAGGCAGGTTCTTTACTCAGTGAGTGGTAAGGGCATGAATTGCCCTGTCTGCCAATGTAGTTAACTCATCCACGCTAGGGGTATTTAAACAATCCTTGGATAAGCACATGGATGATGATGGGATAGTATGTGGGATGAGCTTAGATGACTTCACAGGTTGGTGTAACATAGAGGGCTGAAGGGCCTGTTCTGTGCTGTATTATTCTATGCTCTATGTTCTAAAACTGTGTACAATACTCCAGGTGTGATTTCACTAATACCTTCTATAGTTGCAACAATACTTCCTTTATATTCTATTACTTTAGCTATAAAAGACAACATTCCATTCGCTTTCTTTATTATCTGGTGAATCTACATGCCAATTTTATGTGACTCAGGAACAAGTACATCTAGAACCCTCTGTATTGCAGTCTCTCCCCATTAAGATAATAGGTCGCATTCCGAATTGATCGACCCAAATGTATGACCTTGCAGTTAGTCTACGTTAAACTCCATCTGCTACATTTTGGCTCACTCTCCTAACCTATCTATACCCATTTGTAAGGTTCTTAATTCTTCATTGCAATTTAGCGTACTACCTATTTTTGTATCCTCCACAAATTTGGCTATAGAGCCTTCTATCCAAGTCATTAATGCAGATTGTGAATAGTTGGAGTCCAAGGACTGAACCCTGTCACACTCCACTAGCTACATCTTGCCATCCAGAGAAAAAAAAACTATCTTATCCTGACTCTCTGACTTCCGTCCATCAGCTGGTCAGGTAGTGGGTCCCTTCTTTATGGCTCCCTATGGTCTATGGGAGGTATCCTGCACCCACCTTCCTTCTGTTGCTCTGGTTTCCTCTCCCTCCAGAGTGCTTACACCCTGACCCCGCATTTGCTGCTCCTTCCCGTTGGGCCCATCTAGCCTGGCCCCATTGAGACCCTTTTTGCTGCTAAACTAGGTCTAGCAAAGATCTCCACCATGGTCACTGCTTCTTCATTTTCCTTGTAAATCCAGATTTTTTTCGCTTGCATTCATGCTGTGAAATGTCTATGCATTAGTGCTTCACATTGTTTTGCATTTTGCAGTAGTATTTTTAGTACTACTGTCTTTAAGATTGCAATATTGGCAAAAGTAGCTACTACAAACTTCTTAAGGAAAATAAAATAATTTATACAAATGTAGGGAAAAAAATTATAATATTTCTGTGAGCGTCTCTGTAGCAAGCTGGGAATGCTCCGAAGTTACAACTCATGTTGATTAAGAATTGACAGAATGGTGGAATCTCGTTATTAAACTGTGATCATTCAATCAGTTAGGATTATATAATTACCACGCTTCCAATGAACCTGATAAGAATAATTTTGTCACATATTAGTGGATGTAGTTAATAAACTCCCATCACAGATAATTAATGTTGTGGTAATTAGCTCTAGTTTAAAGAATTTTCAGAATATTGGGGACAATCTTCAGAGACGGAAGATAACAAAAAGACTTGAGAAAGAAAACTCATGAGCAGTGATGTAGTTATATATCTTTGTGCCATGTTTTAGGATTGGAATAGCCATTGGGTTGAATGAGTTAGACGAAGGACAAACCACAAATGATATGATCTAGAAACAAATAGTTAAGCAACATGGGATAAGTAAAGTTACTTCCAACAAATAAACTTGATATATGTTCTCAAATCTCTGCATTGGTCACATGTTAACACTATTATGCAGACAAGAACTATAGACTCTCAATAATAGCAATCCTTTAATAAGAAATACGAATAGTGGAAAACATCGACCATTTGGAGACAAACTGTGGAATATGTAAGCAAACAGTATGTTGATATTTCACTTACTAAACAGCCAAAATTGTTAATTGTTTACTGAACTACACTTGGTGAAATTATTTTTGTCTTTACTGAAAAGAGAAACTCAATTTATTCATAAGTGCTGTATAAATCAAATATCTCTTGGTCAGCGTGCTGTTATGTTATTGATCTGAATTTGCATTTTAAAAAAATTACAGGATGTAAGCTAAAGTGGGTATTGCAATACTCACTGTCTTTTATTCCATTCTGTTTGTCGACAAGTTGGTTAACTTCTGTGCTCATTGGGAGCACTTTCCTGTTCTAATTTATTTTGCTACATTAAACATCAGAGTGCAGTCATAACAATGACTGAATGAGGTTTTTAACTAGCTCACATTACGTAATCTAACACGTAGACTCACATTCTTCAAACTACACCATTCCACATAATTGCACAATTCTTAATTGAGTTCACAATTCATTGCATAAAGTCAGGTGCATCACACTCTACAATCTAAGGTGACTATTGTGTTCAAAACATATCAAGTCTACCTTTGATCTCTATAGTTCATGGATATTACCGCTAGATTAAAAAAAAATCAAAAGACACACAAACTAACATTGAATAAATCAACATAGAGTCATAAATATGCACTTAACCCATGTCAACATCTGCTAATCATTCTGTTGTCATGGTTTTCTAGTTCATTAAAGCTCATCAATCACTTTAAATGCCAAGTGACTAAACCAACATCTCCCAAACGTTCAAAATCCTTCACATTTTTCTTCAATTTCTTTCCTTTGTATTGTGCCTTAAAATAACTCCTGGTGAAATGCAAGTGGTTTTAACTCATTGTGTACTGATGGCTGGTGAATGTAGGCTCATATTTTCACAGTCTTTAACAGGATTTGTATTTATTTCAAGGTTCAAAGATTTTGCATTCATATACTAAAACTTAATTTGGTAATGAAAAGGGTCTTAAGAAAGGGAAGAATTTTCCTCATCATATAATGTGCATGAATCTCAGTGTGTCTACAAGGAATACATAGTACTGGTTAGTCAAGGTGAATGTAACAATGCTGCTTCTATCCTCAAGAAAAGCAACTGTAGCCTGTGGATACTGGGCTTGTTGGAATTTTCAAGATTAAGTTCAATAGATTTTGTTGGGTAATATATCAAGCAAATGGGAGAAGGATGGTAATGGGATAAAGGATGACATTACTGAATGACTCAAGCAGCTATATTGCCTGTTCCTGCTCCTAAGTTACTTTATTGCATATTTATATCTTAAGATTGAGGTGACAAGAAATATTTTTCTTTCAGAGTACCATTAATCTACAGAATTCTCTTTTCCAAATGGCAATGGAAGTTATATTCAGGGCTGAGTTAGATGGACTTTTGACTGATAAGGGAATCAAGGATTATCAAGAGGCAGATAGGAAAGAGAGGTTGAGGCCACAGTCAGATCAGCCATAATCTTATCAAATGATGGAGTAGGCTCAAGGCACTGCAGTTTTTCTTTATTCATGCATGGGATGTGGGCATTGCTGATTGGGTCTGCATTTACTTCTCATCCCTGGTTGCCTTTGAGAAAGTGGTGGTGAGCTGTGTTCTTGAATTGCCACTGGCCATTTTGTATAGGTAAATCTGTAAAGCCATGAGGAAGGGAGTGTCAGGAATTTGATGTGGTGACTGTGAAATGATGATACATTTCCAAGTCAGGATCGCACAGGATTGGAAGGGCACTTGCATTGGTGGTGTTCTCATGTATAGAAATATAGGAGAAGGAGTAGGCCATCAATCCCCGGAGCCTGTTCTGCCATTCAATATGATCATGGCTGATCTTCGAGCTCAAAACCCATACCCATCCTCCCCTCATATCCCTTGATCCATTTAGCCACAAAAGCTATACCTATCTCCTTGTTGAAAATACATAACATATTAGCCTCAATTACTGTCTATGGTAATGAATTTCACAGGCTCCTCAGTCTTTGGGGGAAGAAATGTCTCCTCATCTCAGCCCTCAAAAGTTAACCCCTTATCTTTAAAAAATGACCCCTGATTCTGAACCCCTCCACAATCATTTTTTTTAATGAATTCTACCCCCCGCCAATATGATTCTTCTAAACTCCAATGAATACAGTCTTAACTGACGCAATCACTCAATCTGCTGCCCTTGTCATCCAAGATGGAGGAGGTTGTGGGTTTGGAAGGCAAAATCTAAGGAATCTTGGAAGGTTTCTGCATTGCATCTTGTAGATGGTACAGATGGTTGTGACTGAGTATTGATGGTGGAGAGAGTGAATGTTTGTAGATGTGGTGCCAATCCAGCAGGCTCCTTTGCCAGGGATGCTGTCCAGCTTCTTGAGTGTTGTTGGAGCTGCACTCATCCAGATGAGTGGGGAGTATCCATCACACTCCTGACTTGTGCCTTGTAGATGGTGGACAAGCTTTGGTAAGTCAGGAGGTGAGTAACTCACTACAGCAGTCTTAGTCTCTGATCCGCTTTTGCAGCCACAGTATATGGTCCATTCAGTTCCTGTCAATGTGATCCCCAGAATGTTGATAGTGGAGGATTTCTTGATGGGAATTCCATTGAATATTAATGATTGATTATTAGATTTGCTCTTGTTGAGGATAGTCATTGTCTAGCACTTGTGTGGCACAAATATTATATCCCAATTGTTAGCCCAAGCCTGAATCCTGTCCAGGTCTTGCTGCATTTAGACATGGACTGCATCAAATAACCTACTTGTCCACTTCTTGTGTTTGCATGGAGGTAGTAGGTGTTAATATCTCAAATTAGTACTTTGCACTTTTCTTTACAGAGGAATAACTTGCTTTATAGTGAAGGAGGTAGTTGAAGATTCTAGATAGGTCAATAATTGGGACATGGGGATGCTGAGCTACTGGTCATTATTTCCATTCCTTATTTGAGGCAGGGTTGTTTGAGAATACTAATGTTATGAACTAGGCCAGACAACTCAAAACATTGTTAAGCAGGCAGCCCAAACCATAACTTTGCAATATGTTTCGATTATTGTACAGTGAAAATTACCTGGATTAAGTTCGCAAGGTTGACTACCAGGTTTAAAACAGACAAAACAATTATTCACAAAATTACACAATGAAAAATGCAGAAAAGAATAAAGAACCCCTACAGAAATCAGTCTATCCAACTAGACTTAAGTATGCTGTTCTGAATGTACACAACAGTCCCAATAAGCAAACCCCCTTTAAAGCACAGTACAAAACAGGGTCAGATGCTTACAGGTTGAAGTTAGAAGGGCAGAAGAGAGAGTTTCCACACAATCCACTGTTGAAATCCCAACCACTCTGGACTGAACTAAACTGCTCAGCTAGAAAGCTGACCACTCCCTTTTCATTCCACAGGTCACTTCTAAACATGATCACTTTGACCTGAAGTCTCATCTGTTTACATATAAATAAAAAGTCTCTTAAAATCCTTTTCACCTCTGTATCAAACCGGTCTGATCGGAGCAAAATCAAGGACAGGGTATCCTTGAGCCAAGGAACAGCTTTCAGGAGAAAAATGACTAGCTTTGTGACACCAGAACATTGCAAATGTTACACACCTGTTCAATAGAGGTTGAAAGCATAAACCTAGCAACCACAAACAAGTCACTATAACCTCTGCTGTTGGATGGTTTTGTAGACAATAATCCAAAACCAAATTACCTGTCACTTAGATGAGTTTTGATGGATAAAGAAAAGCTAATACAGTTCTGTTAACTGCAAATCTTATTTAATGGAATTCATTGTGTTTTTTCTGAAGGTAAAACAGATTGATACTGCTACAGGGGTTGTTGTTGATATCTAGTGCTTATGGACTTCCAAAAGACATTTGACAAAATGTCACATAATAAACCTGTTTGCAGTGCTGAAGCCCATGAAATAATGAGGATGGTGGCAGTACAGATATAGAATTAGCAAAGTGACAGGAAATAGAGTCATGGTTTATCAGACTGATGAAAGATATAAAGTGAGCTTCCATAGGCAGCTGGGACCATTGCTTGAATAATATGAATGTTTGAGACGTGGGTGTGGACAACACCATTTTAAAATTTGTAGTTGACACAAAACTTAGAAGTATTTGGAGGTAGCAATGGACTTTGAAAGGACATGGATAAACTGGAGAATGGGCTGGGGATGCATTTGATTGATGAAATTTAATACAGAGAATTATGAGGTGATATATTTGGGGAAGAAGACTGAAGAGAGGCAATGTAAAATTATGGCACAATCTTAAAGGGGTTTCAGGAGAAGCAAAATGTGGGGTATGTTCACAGAAATAATTGATAATGGAAGAGAAGATTCAGAAAGGCCTGATAAGGCATATGAGACCCTGGGCTTTATAAATTGAGATGTCGTGTACAAAAAGTGATAGTTAGGGTGAATCTGTATAAAACACATCTTTATCCTCAACTGGGGCATTGTGTCTAATTCGTGGAGGTGGTAGGGGGTCACTACCTCTGTAAAATAAAACTAAATAGTGAGAACTGTGCAGCCTGATTCATCTGATCTTGGTTTTCTCTCTCTCTCTCTCCCTCTCTCTCTGTCAAATATAATCGAGGACAAGTGGCAGTGAATTCTTGTTATGTATTCCTAAAAGTGTGTTAGTTGACAATATCAGTGGTCACCCCCTTTCTAATGTTTAGTATGGAGAACTCTGCATTAAACATAAGGTACAGTGACACTTTGCACTTTTGGGAAGTTTGTCGAGCAGTAAAGCTGCTACTCCACTTGAACCAGTGCCTTTTTCCCAAGGGAAATATATTTCCAGTGAGAAGCAAAATCTCTGGCACAGTGGTGCAGCCAAGACTGAAAGACTGACACGGCAAATCACATGTTTGGAGGCGATGAAGGACAAATCAAGAAGACTGAACATTGAGAACATATTCACACAGCAGAGCTACCTTCTAGAGTGTGTTGAATGGAGATCTGGCTTGAGAAGCCAATCCTTTCTGGTGAATACCTTTCTGAGTTTAGCACTGATAATGAAGACAGGTCTTTTCTGACAAAATTAGGTAATTGTGCCTTCAATGCAAAGAAACTTTGTGGCTCATTCCAAATCTAACAACGCCATAAACTTTTCAAAAGCATTCAGTTGCCTGCTGAAAATGGAATGGTACCTGTCAGTGTTAAGGAATTGAGAGTAAATGAAGGATCTGTCTTGTACTGGGGCCAAAGTCTGAAGGTCTGTGGAACATTGCTGACAATGGCAGCCTTGACAGAAGTCGAGACAAGTCAAGCTTAAACAAAACATGGGTTAATTCATTTCTATCTTCCAAATTCACGTATACTTACAAACTAACTTGCTACCATAGCTACAGTAGGCTAAGTCAGAAATTACACAACACCAGGTTATTTGAAGTCACAAATCTTTGGAGGGTTGATACTTCATCAGGTGAAGTGAATTCACCTGATGAAGAAGCAATGCTCAGAAAGCTTGTGATTTCATATAAACCTGCTGGACCATAATCTGGTGTCATGACGTCTGACTATGTTCACCCAAGTCCAACATTGGCATCTCCACATCAGAGCTAGAGAAGACATATATTAAGCTTCATCTAGACTAAAGGGGACAGAACCGTGTCGAGGTAAGCGGAGATGAGTTCAGTGGGGCAGGAGCAGGCTGAGACAATGGGTCGGCCGGGGCAGTCAGGTTTGTGGATTTTGGGCAGGAGGTAGAAACGGGCGGTGCGGGGTTGTGGGACTATGAGGTTGGAGGCGGGTGGATGGGAGATCCCCTGAGGTGATGAGGTTATGGATGGAGCTTACCTCGACACGGTTCTGTCCCCTTTAGTCCAAGAACTTCCCACCTACGTTCGGGATACCACCCACGCCCTCCACCTCCTCCATGATTTTCGCTTCCCCGGTCCCCAACGCCTTATCTTCACGATGGACATCCAGTCCCTGTACACCTCCATCCCCCATCACGAAGGACTCAAAGCCCTCCGCTTCTTCCTTTCCTGCCGCACCAACCAGTACCCTTCCACTGACACCCTCCTTCGACGGACTGAACTGGTCCTCACCTTGAATAACTTCTCTTTCCAATCCTCCCACTTTCTCCAAACTAAAGGAGTTGCCATGGGCACTCGCATGGGCCCCAGCTATGCCTGTCTCTTCGTAGGATATGTGGAACAGTCCATCTTCTGCAACTACACTGGCACCACCCCCCACCTTTTCCTCCGCTACATCGATGACTGTATCGGCGCTGCCTTGTGCTCCCACGAGGAGGTTGAACAGTTCATCAACTTTACCAACACCTTCCATCCCGACCTCAAATTCACCTGGACTGTCTCAGACTCCTCCCTCCCCTTCCTAGACCTTTCCATTTCTATCTCGGGCGACCGACTCAATACAGACATCTACTATAAACCGACTGACTCCCACAGCTACCTGGACTACACTTCCTCCCACCCTGCCCCCTGTAAAAACGCCATCCCTTTTTCCCAATTCCTTCGTCTCCGCCGCATCTGCTCCCAGGAGGACCAGTTCCAATACCGTACAGCCCAGATGGCCTCCTTCATCAAGGACGGCAGATTCCCTCCAGACGTGATCGACGATGCCCTCCACCGCATCTCCTCCACTTCCCGCTCCTCCGCCCTTGAGCCCCGTCCCTCCAACCGCCACTAAGACAGAACTCCACTGGTTCTCATCTACCACCCCACCAACCTCCGTATACAGCGATGGAGATGTGATTTCATATAAACCTGTTGGACCATAATCTGGTGTCATGACGTCTGACTATGTTCACCCCAGTCCAACATTGGCATCTCCACATCAGAGCTAGAGAAAACATATACTAAGCTTCATCTAGATATCTGCAGCTCCACGTAGGTGGGGAGTTCTTGGACTAAAGGGGACAGAACCGTCATTTCCGCCACCTCCAAACGGACCCACCACCAGGGATATATTTCCCTCCCCTCCCCTATCAGCATTCCGCAAAGACCACTCCCTTCGTGACTCCCTCGTCAGGTTCACACCTCCCACCAACCCAACCTCCACTCCCGGCACTTTCCCCTGCAACCGCAGGAAATGTAAAACTTGCGCCCACACCTCCTCCCTTACTTCTCTCCAAGGCCCCAAGGGATCCTTCCATATCCGCCACAAATTCACCTGCACCTCCACACACATCATCTATTGCATCCGCTGCACCCGATGTGGCCTCCTCTATATTGGGGAGATGGGCCGCCTACTTGCGGAACGCTTCAGGGAACACCTCTGGGACGCCTGGACCAACCAACGCAACCACCCCGTGGCTCAACACTTTAACTCCCCCTCCCACTCCACCGAGGACATGCAGGTCCTTGGACTCCTCCATTGGCAGGACATAACAACACGACGGTTAGAGGAAGAGAGCCTCATCTTCCGCCTGGGAACCCTCCAACCACAAGGGATGAACTTAGATTTCTCCAGTTTCCTCATTTCCCCTCCCCCCACCTTGTCTGAGTCGATTCCCTCAAACTCAGCACCACCCTCCTAACCTGCAATCTTCTTCCTGACCTCTCCGCCCCCACCCCACTCCAGCCTATCACCCTCACCTTGACCTCCTTCCACCTATCACATCTCCATCGCCCCTCCCCCAAGTCCCTCCTCCCTACCTTTTATCTTAGCCTGCCTGGCACACTCTCCTCATTCCTGATGAAGGGCTTATGCCCGAAACGTTGAATTTCCTGTTCCTTGGATGCTGCCTGACCTGCTGTGCTTTAACCAGCAACACATTTTCAGCTCTGATCTCCAGCATCTGCAGACCTCACTTTTTACTTGAGGACAAATTTCAAACAGCCCTTCTCACCCAGCAAATCTTTATTCATAATGGTAAATGTTCCTAATGCAACATGTAATTCAAGTAAATGAGCACACAATGGGTCTCTCAATACTCTTGATGCCTTCGATAGACTGGATGACATATTGAACATGGAGGACATATTAGTAATTATTTGGTGATATTTCTTTTGTTTCTATTTTGATCCATTTTAAATTTGTTGCATCCCTTTTAAAAAAAGATAATTTGATCAGATTTTTGGATTGGAGATACTAAAGCAAATCAGTGTTATTGTCTTTATCAAATTAAAAGAGAACACCATTCCCAAATGCCAGTGTAGTAAATTCCAGCTGCACCTAATGTATTCTGGGTATGCAGATGAATCAGCTGAGAAGGATTATTGGCCTCGTGAGGGACCAGTTTTCTTAGGTTTTTTTGAAATTAGCAGCTAGTATAAAACACTCATTTACATATTGTAAGTTTTTTTTTCCCCACAAAGCTGCAGAAAGGTTTCTGATGCCATATGTGGCACCTTGTATTTTGGATGTTCCAACCTGTGGACCAGTATCCCAGCTTGGAAATGATGGATTTGTTTGTGGAGAATGAACCCCACATTGGTAAGCTAGTAACTGTATTTGAATGGTGATATTTGTGCTTTCAGGGTTTGAACCTGAAGCACAAGTCCCCTGTAAGGAATATAGAATAATGTACATTATTGCTTTTAACTTTTCATCATTGTATTGAGATCATTGTGAGACACTAATGGGGAAAATAAACAATATAATTCTTGTTCTGGAATCATTTTATGTCATTTATTTCGATATGTCATTAATTTGAGTAACATTCTTGTGTTAAGTTTTACTTGTATACCCATCTGTTTTCCAGAATGAGTATTACTAATGAGTGTGACCTTTCTATATATGCTTTTATACAATGATTGATCCTCAGTCACTGAACCTGTAGAATCATAGCTTGCAGCTGTGAACACTGAGCAACATTTGTGAACAAATAGACTTTTTTGAATCAGTATTCTGATAATAGGTTTGGACAAATGAGTCATTTCTTGTATAATTGAAACTATTATTGGATATCAGCTGGAATTGATCACACTGAGTCAGGGGTTTGCTGGGTTCCAGGAAACTTTCTTTCCTGCTTCCAAAATGTTTCAATCCACTCACAGAATTTCATTCTTCTTTATGTCATATAAGTGATGCTTGTGAATGTTTTAATATTGAAGATGCATTAACTTCACCAAATCTTATAACAGTCTTTGAGTGTAAAAAGAGGTCCTGATGAGAAAGATGTCATCTCTAGTTTCTGACAGTTGTAATTATAGCTAATTAGATAACTTTATTTGTACTAAAATGAAATAAACTCATGTTGTGTGAAACAATTGCCACCTCTTGTTAAGACTCTCTAGTGATTTATTATCTCCCACTGATAATTCCAAAGGCCCTTCAACTAAGCATACAAGTGCAGATTACGGGTAGCAAGCTATCCCAATCACAAGCCCCCAGTGCTTTTTACCTGGAGCCCAACACTATATGTACTCAATGGGAGTCGTCATAGCTGAAATGTACTCAAAAGCTGAAATACATTAAGAAAACAAAAGCAGAGAGAATTTACTTGACCCTTGAGAAAATGTTTTGGAATATAAGTGGCTTTATCATTTGTGATAAACATATAAAACAAATCATTATCTTTTGGGAATTTGGATTTTTAATATGAAGGCAGATGTATTCGGGTTTCAGTTTTGCAAAGGTAATTGTGTTTTTTTTAAAAGAGGTCAGCAAATCATTGAGAAAATTTGCCTAAGTAGATCATTTCGAACAGCACATAACTTGGGATTGCTTAGTCAGATGCCTGTGGGGTTAATTGGTGAAGTGTTTACACTGCTGAAATTATGACGTACTTAAAAAAAAACCCAAATGAACAGAGTATTTTGATATATTAATTTGAGAAGAAGCCAGTTTCAGTTCAGGAGAACAGTTTCACCCCAGCAGAAAGACAGTTTAGTTTGTGCAGTCCCAAAGCTGTGAGTTTATATGAGAAGCGTTTTTATTCTAATAGACATTAGAAGACATTTAAGCCATCAGAACTGGAAAGAGATCTGAAACTGTTTCAGTGGTCCAGGATGAAAAACTAGAAAGAGTCAGTCAAGTAAGGAATTGAAGAGTTGAGATCATGGTGTTTCTCTAGGAATGAATTTCTGAAAAATACATCACTGGGCTAAATATTGAATGCTTGTTTTTCCTGTTTATGTTAATGTCTTTTCAAATTGACTAACATCCAGAGCTATGTTTTTTTTTCATTTTGTGCCATCGACTCATATCCTTTCACTAAAGAATATTGGAAATTTGGGTGAATATCTTCAATGACAAACCACCATCATAACCAACAGCAAAATTGAACTTGTGTTCTATCATGTCAGTGTTCATTTTGTGGTCTGACTTGTCCAGTATTGCAATCAGCTGGGATCATGACACACTTGAAGAACATACTACTTCAAAATATCTGAAAAGCAAATATTTACGAGCAATAAGCAGCAGTAGGCTAAAAGCAGTACCCTAGCAAAAACCTTCACCTCAGAGCTCCTAAGAGATGGAGAGCAGGTTGGGAAAAAGACTAAGAATTAAGGTTAAGACTAGCCAGACTGGGAAGAGACAAAGCCCTTAAAGCAGAAAGGTTTGTGGGAGTAACTTTGATCTCCAGGAATCACCTTAGAGATCCCTGAGGGTGAGAGGTTGGAGCTTAAAATAAAGCTTAATAGACAAGGCTGTAAAGGAAAGAGGTGAAAGAGAGTATGCACCCTTCAAAATGTGCATTGCTGTCAATAGGCTCCATGAGACCTAGGTATAGTAAACAGCGCCAGGATATAAAGTTAATTTATATTCAGGCTGCAGTTTCAGAAAATATACTGCACTGTGAGTACTGCTTGGCTAGATGAGAATGTTTTGGAGTTGGGCAAAATCAGGGAGTTACGTGAGACAGGGAGTAGAAGGTGAAAGAGTGAGTGTGATGCTCAGTCTCAGGAACTGTGGGCACTTCAGAAAGTGATACGGTTCCAATGGTAAGTGATACCTGCGGAGTATTTTCTTAGAGTTTTTAAAGTATGATATATTAGCTTCAATAAAAAGGAGGGACTTTCAACTATAATAGAAGTGTTTGAAATAATTAGCTTAATTAAATTCTCTTAGAGATTAACTAACTTAATCGAGAGAGACGTGGTGATAGGAAATCTTTGATCTGTGCTGTGCACCTCTTGTGCAATGTGGGAAATAAGTGAAAGGGTGTATGCACCCTTCAAAATGTGTACCTACCGACCACATGTACATGAAGTGTGTCCAGCTGCAGCTATCTGCGTGTTATTTTTCAGAGATGGATCTGTAGGTGGACTCACTGTGGGGTGTCTGCAACACTGAGAATGTTGTGGGCAGCACGTTTAGTGAGGTGGTTACACCACAGGTGAGGATTACATGGGCAGAAAGGGGATGGGAGACCATCAGATAAAGTCAAAGGCTCAGGAAAGGAGTGCAGAAGACCCTGTGATCATGGTCCTCTCAAACAGGTGTATCACTTTGGACACTGCTGGGGGGGGGGGGAATGACCTCTCAGGGGATAGTGGTTCATTGCACCAAGGGTAGCCCTGTGGCATAGAGTAGGAGGAAACAAATGGTAGGGCTATAATATTAGGGGATTCAACAGTAATAGGTACAGACAGGCATTTCTGTGGCTGCAGATATGAATCCAGGATGGTATGTTGCCTCCCTCGTGCCAGGGTCAGTGATGTCACACAGCAGATGCAGGACATTCTGGACCAGGAGGTGAACGGCCAGAGGTAGCAAAAACCTAGGTAAACAACGGGATGAGGACCTGAAAGCTGAAGATGGAAAGTTAGGAGATAAATTAAAATACAGGACCTCAAATCTAGTCTTGCTCCCAGTGTCACATGCTCACAAGAGCAGAAATAAGTGAATTGATTAGATGATAGCATGGTTAGAGAAATGGTTTCAGGGTGGGCTTTAGATTTTTTTGAGGCACTGGGACTATCTCTGGGGAAGGCCTGACCTGTACATGCCTGGCAGGTTGACTCGGAATGGAGCCGGGACAATGGAGGCTTTTGGTTGCTCCATTGGTGAGGTTTTAAACTAGTATGGCAGGGGGATAGGAACCATCCTGTAGGTTCAGATGGTCAGATTCAGATCAGGAAACATGAGCTAGTAATATAGTCTGCGACTCGGAGAGACCAAATAGGCAAGGATTAAAATGTGCCCAGCAAAAGAAATTGGTGAGGTTGAGCTGTTTATACTTCAATGCAAGGAGTGTTAAAAACAATAATGTGGAAGGTTTGGTGTTGGACTAGAGTGAACAAGTCACATGACATCAGGTTATAGTCCAACAGGTTTATTTGAAATCATAAGCTTTTGTAGCACTGCCCCTTAATTTGATCTGTGTGCTTCACCTGAAAAAGGAATCGTGCTCCAAAAGCTTGTGATTTCAAATAAATCCGTTGTCCTGTAACCTGATGTCGTGGGACATCTGACCTTATTACAAACAAGGCAGATGAGCTAAGGGTACAAATAGACACAGGACAGCACAATGTTTTTGCTATAATGGAAATCTGGTTAAAGGAGGGGCAACATTAGCAACATTCCTGGCTAGAGAGTTTTCAAGCAGGATAGAATGGGTGACAATAAAAGTTGGGGTGGGGGTGGGTGTCATGATTGGGTAACAGTATTGGTGAAAGAATCAATTACAGTTGTGAGAAGGGATGATGTACAAAATGGTTGACAAAAGAGTTATATGGGTTATGTAGGGGGCATTGACGGTGAAACATTTCATGTTTTGTGTTCAGGAAATTGTGTTTTAAGCATTGCATGACAAGACAAATGAGAGGAGACAATTCTGAATTCAGGTTTGGAAAATGAAGATGGGCAAGTGGGTGAAGTGACCGTGGGCAACCATATGGGGGATAATGACCACTGCTTGGTGAGAGATAAATCAAGAGTTAAAATTTTAAACTGGGGGAAGGCAAACTTTACAAAGTGAGAAGGGATTTGGCTGAGGTGGACTGGACAAGACTGCTAAAGGGTGAATCAGTGGTAAACCAATGGGAGGCCATAAAAAATGAGATCCTTAGGGCACACAGCAGATATGTCCACTCCAAATATAAGAATGGTACTACCAAATCTAGAGCACCAAGGCTGACTAGACTAAACCAGAAAAGAAAGCTTATGGATAGTCACAACGAACTCAGCACTGCAGATAGCTGAGAGGAATATAGAAATTACAGGAATCAAATAACAAAAAAAGCAAATAAGGAAATGAAAATGCATAAAAAATATTAACAAGTAAGATAAACCCAAAGATGTGTTACCAGTATAAGGAAAAAGCGGGAACAATCTGAGATTAAAAATGGAACTTGTATGAAGATATGGAGGATGTGGGAAAAATTTTAAATGAACTTTTTGTCTATGTATTCACAAAGGAAAGGGGTGATGTGGATACAGCAATCCAAGATGAGCTGTATAAAATATTGGATAAAGTAATGATTACTAGATAAGAGTTTTTAGATGAATTGGAATGCTTGAAAGTGGATAGGTTACCAGAGCCAGATGGATTGTTCTCTAGGATGCTGAATGAGGACTAGAAATAACAAATGTTCTGAGGATTATTTTCCGATCTGCATGAGACACATGTGAGGTACTAGAGGACTGGCAGGATGCAACTGTGGCTCCATTTAAAAAGGGTATAAAGGAAATGCCAAACAATTATCGGCCAGTTAGTCTTAGTCTGGTGGTGGGAAAACTGTTTGGATCAATCTTGAGAGATTGGATAAACTATCATGTAGAAAGGTATGGACTAGTCTGGGATAGCCAGCATAGCTTTGCTAATGGAAGGTCATGCCTTACAAATTTGATAGAAGTATTTGAAGAAGTGACAAGGAAGATCAATTTGAGGGTTGTGTAGTGGATGTTGTGTATCTAAATTTCAGTAAGGCATTTGACCAGGTCCCACACCGCAGACTAGTCAAAAAAAGTAAAAGTCCATGGGATACAGGGTGATTATCGAATTGTATCCAAATAAAAATGGAAAGAACTACAGATGCTGTAAAACACAAACAAAATAGAAATTGCTGGAAAAGCTTGGCAGGTCTGGCAGCATCTGTGGAGAGAAATCAGTTAATGTTTTGGGTTAATTGACCCTTCCTTGGAACTGCTTTATTTTTGTGTAAAGTGACTGAGGAATTGTGGATATATGTGGGCAGGGACTGAATCTGGAGGTGGGGGGGTGGGGGGGGGGGGGTGTAGAAAAGACCAAGTCAAGCTAGGAAGACATGAGGTCCGTGGGGCAGGAGAAAGCAAAAGCTGAGAGCTTTGCTGAGTACAGATTGTTCAACATCGGCGAGTGGAAGTATATCCAATGGGAGTTGGGGAATGAGATGGAGTCCAAGTGAAGGAGAGGGGAAGAAGGTTCTGGAGAGCTGTGGGAATCTTTGAGTTGGAGCATCTTGTGTACCCTTGTAAAGGAAAATTAACAAAATTAACATTTACTGTGAAATCCGAAAGAGAATACTTTGCTAAATCGAACACTTTGCTAAAATTAACACTTTGCTAAAAATTTATGTAGACAGCCTGACTTTGCTGGATTCTGCAAGCAGACAGCTTGGCCTTGCAAGTCTTGCAAAACAGTCAGATTCAGCGAGAGCCAGGGAAAACATAAGCAATCATATCAACAGCCGAATGTTCCCAGTTCTTGTCCTTGATCTTGTGATAAGGATAAGCGAAAGGTAGTATAAAAAGATTGTGAAAATTGTTCAGCCCCTTACATGCGGCATCTTACCAAGTGTATTGGGCCCCCTGCAGAGGTTACAATAAAGCTTTTTCTTTGCTCTTGCTAGCGTTTGAGTTGAGTTAATTTAATTTCCACAGCAGTAAATTTCGGGACTCGCTCAGGGCCCCGCGACTGGGTGGGATTCTGAAGATTCCCAGGAGGCTAGGCACCAATGCCTTGAAGGGCTTTCATTTCATCTTGAGCGCTGAATTGTCCCCTTTGCATGAGACGACTGTGGATCGCCCTAGCGCCGGGGTCTGAACCGAATAGGGTCGGGGTAAGAGTCGTGGCTTTAGTAATCCTACATAGAGACTCGTTCTAAGAGAATAAATAAAGCAGTAGGAGGGTCCAGTGAACTCTCGCACGGTATTCAAGTAAAACCTAAGGGAAGGGATTGCCGTCTCTACAGTGCTTAAGAGACAGCAAGTTTAAGGGTGGTTTTAGATTTGGAGCCACCATTGGCTGAGTTGGACCCACCAAAGTCGTACTGGGTACCTGGTTTCTTGGTTTACGAAAACCAGGCATTGAGGCCGATGCGCCCAATGCGAGAGCTGAACACTTTTCCAGTAATACTGAAAATGGGCTCCAGCAAGAGCAAACAAAAAGAGGGTCCACAGAGGATTTGGAATGGCCAATCAAAAATACATATTGAATAATTACGGCCCAGAGTCAGTAAAGCAGTTAGAACTGTGGATTAAGGAATGTGGTTTTCCCGAGGGAGGAAGTCTGAGTAAAAGGCAGTTGGAAATATTGAGGTCATGGTTGGAGGAGAGAGAGGGAGAAATGGAAGGGAAAAATGGAACCTGTGAATTGGAGTGCTTATGACATGTGGAAGGTTGAGGCTGACATCAGTGAAAAGAAATCTCAAGTAAAAGGTAGATCAAATACGTGTACAAACACTAACGCACATGAAGATGCGCGTGGAAAACAATCTAATGAAGCTGTACAGTGCCTTAAGTCTGTTCCAGATCCTGACCTTGATGATTGCCCTCTGAGACCTACAGCATCCCCCCATGAGATCTGCATGGCGAAGGTTCTAGGTCAGCAGCCACTGCCTCAGGGTCTGCTGGATCACCGATTGCATATCGCACCCGCAACCAATTGAAGCAAGAAGCCCAAAATGACAATGGTCACTGCAAGACAGAAAGTCATCCAGGGCCTGCTCGTGATCACTCCACGGTGGATGATGAGTCAGACAGTGAGAGTACTGACGTATGATTATCTAACCAGGTAGTTCTGCAAGCATCAATGGTTGAGGTTGCAGATTCAGAAGGGTGATCAGTGCTGGTCCACTGACCATGGACCATGAAGGATTCGGAAAGTGCCTATGGGCAGTAGCCTGACCCACACAAAGTTGGAGGTAATAAGTTCACCTAAGAAGTGACAAAGTTCTGCGTCGAGTTCCATCTCCTGGGATGAAAACTGGGTGCCGATGTCACCAAAATCAAGTATAAATGGCCAGCCGTAAACGTCCATGCCAGATCAACCGACCAGCAAGTGGAGCAGAACCGAGACTTTAATACTTGTGTTGCAATTGCCTGTAGGGAAGCATTCCCTGTGCAAATGGACATGACCAAAATTGCAATGTGTAAACAACAGGAAGGTGAGACGGTGTCCCACTACCTTACGTGCCTCACTGAAGTCCATAACGCCCATTGTGGACTGAGACCACCTGAGAACATAATGATGACAGAGATCACGGCGTATGAGGCACACCTGAGGAACAGCTCCATCAATGGAATGAAGGACGAAATAGTGAAAAAGGTAAAAGACACATGTATTACCTGGGACACGGGAAAACTGAATTTGATAGAACAACACACAACACATGCTGAAACATTGCTGGCCCAAGAAAAGGATAAGCGGAAACTAAAGATGGAACAGCAAGCACATAAAGCTCAGCTTACTCTGATGCAGATAGCCACCCAGCCATTGGAGGGAGGTGCTGCGAAAAAAAGAAAGGAAGAGGGGCTGGCAGAGGTAGATCTGGTGGGTGCTTTGTTTGCAGAGCAATGGACAACCCAGCGAGGCAGTGCCCGCACACAGTCCCAATTGGCCCTGGAGGCTGGACTGCAGGGTGTCTGACAGGGGAAGGCTGAGCTGGAGGTGGGCAGCCCACAAGGTACAGGTAAGCCTCTTTCCTTTATGCTTGGCAACGAAGGCTCGCTTTTGCTAAACTCTTCTACTAACCTTACGGGCACTGAAAAAGTCCCACCTCTCTACTGAACACTGAGATTGCGAACTGTGGACTATATGTTCAGTATAACAATGATGCGTATAAGTCGATGCCTACCTCTATATTATATGTGGAAGGTACACCAGTTACCATTTTGGTAGATACAGGGGCAACATATTCAGTCCTTAAATTAAGCCCGTTCAGAGAATCAACGCAAATAAAGATGAGTGGAAGGTTCCTGAACACAATGGATGCATCAGGAGTCTTGATACGAGGGAGGTTTCCTGCATCCCTATTGTGCAAAACCAGTAATGGGGAAACATTCCAATTCTCATTTCAGTTATCGGAATTCTGTCCTTTAAATTTCATGGCTCGGGATCTCATAGGGAGACTGGGCTTGGATTTGCTCAGTACCCCGACGGGCTCACAGGTAATTCAAAGGGAAGATTTACCCATGCAGGTTGTAAAGTACGACCCACGACCCCTGATGTATGTCTGAGTGGTGATTAAGCCAGAGAGCGATAAGTTCAGTGAGTGATTCACTCGCCCTGGAAGCAAGTAACCATGTTAATCCTATTAACACCGATTTTCTTGCTGGGAACATGCTGCACTGCACAGCACACATACACCACGGTGGCCCTGATGAATCATATGAAAAGGATTGGTTCAGGAGATTGGTTAAACCAGATCAGTTGTTACTGTGCGAATTTTATTGGAATGATCACAGATGTGCAGTCAGTGTGAACTTATCTAAAGTATATGTGACAGCAAATAGACCCTGTCTTTTTGATGTGGAAGATTCTTTTCCTTGTGTGTCACTGGTGAAGGCGTCCAGCAACAGATGGCAGAATTTGGGACTATGGGTGCTAAAGGAAAAAAAAAAGAAAGATTGGGTCTTCAGGGACGATGTGGGTATCTGGTTCAATGCAGATATGCGGACAATAAAGCGATGTAACATCCTTAACCCTGCTAGCCTTCTCCCCACGGAAGGAGACGGAGACCCACATGATTGTGTCGCTGTAACCAATGAAATTTTCAGCCCTAGACCAGACTTGCAGGATTCACCACTTCAGAATCCGGATATGGAGGTTTTTGTGGACGGGTCAGCATTCAGGAGCAAGGAGACAGGACAAAATTGTGTTGGGTATGCTGTAGTGACTACCCACGAAGTAGTCAAAGCGGGATCACTCCATTCTCATCTGTCAGTGCAAGCAATGGAGCTGATATGACAAAAACCTGTACCCCAACAGCAGACACATGGAAGCTACAGTCGCAGGCCAAGCCAAAGGAGAAGTGTGAGTGGACAAAAACAGGGTGCAGCGTGAGGGAAGGGATGTGATGTGGCCCCAATGGTAAACCTTGTCTACCATTATCATTACTTCCATTCTATGCCAAACTGACACACGGTAAGGACCATGTGTCAAAAGGGGGGATGTATGACAGGATTTCAGCACACTGGTTTGCTAAGGGATTTACTCATTGTTCACAATATTTCTGAAAGTAATGTGTTATCTGTGCCACTAATAATGTGGGGAGGCGAATACAGATGAGTCAGGCAGCACAGCCCCAACCCCAAAGATCCTTTGAACAAACACCCAACGAAGGGGAAAGGTATTGTCTGGTAATAGTTGATATGTTTTCCAAATGGGTGGAAGCGTTCCCCACGTCTAAACAGGATGCCAGTGCAGTAGCCAAGGCTTTGCTAACCAAATTAATTCCAAGATGGGGCATCCCTGAAAGGTTTAGTAGCGACAATGGGACACCATTTGTCAATAATGCCTTACAGCAGATCAGTGATTATTTGGGAATAAACATGAGACAACACTGTGCCTACCATCCAGCGAGCAGGGGCAGTGGAAAGAGAAAATGCTACTCTAAAAAATAAATTGACAAAATGCTGTGAGGAACTCGGGGTGACATGGGCAAAGGCACTTCTGATTGTGCTGATGTATATAAGATCTAGGAGGAGAGGAAGAGCTAATCTTAGACCGTTTGAGATTTTGTTTGGTAGGCCACCCAATATAGGAATTAGCCCAAGACCTAAGGTAAGAGGATGAGATGTTACTGTATGAAACTCTCTGCACTTTTATCTCAAATACAGAATCAAGGGAAAGCAGCACTACCCCAACCAGCAGAAGGGAAGCTGCACGATCCAGAACCTGGAGACAGGATAGTGGTGAAAGACTTCACGAGGGAAAGGTGAAGAAGTAGTCACGACGGTTTCAAGTGCTCCTCACAACACAGACAGCTGTTAAGATCACAGAAAGAGCTACGTGGATACACACTAGCCATTGCAAACGTGTAGCTGGGCCTGAGGAGACATTGGACAAAACTGGAACCAATTAAGTGCTAGTAGTGATTAGAAACCCCATACGGTTATGGGGCAGCCACAGCTCACACTGTTAGCAAGTGCCTTGGTAGGACTGGCATCTGGGATACAGCCGCAGATGGTAATCTTAACTGAGGGTGCAAGAGGGGTCTTTACATGCGACCCATGGCTGTTTAGGAACCAGGACTGCTATAAATGGGATAATAAATATTTATGCAGGGATCCTTGCGGCGCCAGTGACTGGCACTTAGTAATTGCCACCACGGCTACAGGGACATCTGACACAGATTATCAAGGAAGGAGGTGCCAGGGCACGGGTGATAATATTCAAGACTCAGAAGAGCGATGAGGGAGTCTGGTGGTGTGGAATAGATAGACCCTTCTCTGACATCTATAGGCAGGTGAATATAGTGGTAGAGTCACCCACCCCCGCCCCCCACCCGAAATGCAGTGCAGAAGGTCCTCCAGAAGATAGTAGCATTGCAACCAACCAAATCAAATCATGGATCTAACCCCAAGCAGGGCAGAGGGCATTAGTGTCACGCCCGAACCCAGAGGGATTCAGCTGGGGCTCAAGAGTGAGTCTAACTGGTAGTGGAGTTGGCCCTTCAGGAGATAAATGGTGTAAATGCGATGCCAGGAGGTTGGGAGGTGTGAAGGCCATTGCTAGATGTGAAATCAACAGAGCATGTGCTTTGGCCCTATTACAACACCGGAAATTAGATGTTGGCTACCCTTGTTGGATATGTTTGCACACGGCCCAACGATGGACTGCTGAACCAATTACAGAGAGCCTGGTGAGAAATGCTAGCTGTCTGCTTTCACGGATTGCGACTACCCTGACCCTGATAGGGGGAGCAAAGGTCGCGCCACCCCCGAACTCAAGACTAACTGCAGTCCCAAGGCTGACACGCTTCCAACCACAGCCTTCCATATAGTTGATGGCAGGGGAGAAATGTGTATTTGCACAAATCAGGGGAGACTCCATTTGGGGACCTCCCAGTGTACTGCAACGCTGTACATGAACAATGACTCTTGCTCAGCGGCCTGTGCAAATGGTACAATCATAAACATTGCTTGTTCCTTTATCAATAATCAGACCATGATGGTGGGTATAATATGGGCTTGTGGAGAGAAGGGGTACCACAGTTCCCCCTGGGACGGAAGGGGTGCTGCTACCATGCGATACTGTCCACTGGCCAGTAACTGGTGAACCTGAAGGGACGTCTGACGGCATTGGAATGGGTACACACTTACAGACCCCTGGACTATACCAGGAGCGAACATTGGTTGGTCTATTCTCTTGGGTGCAGGGACAATGGTGGCAATAAACAAGATTAATTACCTCTCATATTGTGTACTACTGTTAGCAAATGAGACAGAGGAAGGTCTAGCACTCATTAATACTGAGTTAACAGCAGTTAGGGAAGCAGTGATACAAAATCGATTAGTACTAGACATACTGATGGCCAATAGAGGGGGCGTCTGCAAGATGTTAGGTACCTCTTACTGTTTTAATATTCCTGATGAGTCCGAAAATATCACTAGTGTAATAAACCCTTTGAAGGCAGTGATACGACTGCCTTCCCCAGCAGATGACTCCTAGTTTAGATTAGATTCCCTACAGTGTGGAAACAGACCCTTTGGCCCAACAAATCCGCATTGACCCGCCAAAGCACAACCCACCGAGACCCATTCCCCTACATTTACTCCTTCACCTAACACTATGGGCAATTTAGCATGGCCAATTCACCTAACCTGCACATTTTTGGACTGTGGGAGGAAACCAGAGCACCAGGAGGAAACCCATACCGACACGGGGAGAATGTGTAAACTCAACACAGTCAGTCGCCTGAGGTGGGAATTGAACCTGAATTTCTAGCACTGTGAGGCAGCAGTGCTAACCACTGTGCCACCCACTGGTTCTGCTGGCTCACCTCCCTTTGGGGAGGATGAGAGTATTGGATCCTACATGTTCTACTAGTTGTAGGGCTGGAAATGTTTTTCATTCCTATCATCAATGAGCATTTCAATTCATTATCTCTTGAAGCAGAATTGTTGTTGTCAGTGACAGAGATGCTGCTGTGTGAGTAGCATCCTCTGCTAAACCTAGAAATTAGGAGCTGGAGTGGGCCATTCCGCCCTTCGAGTCTGCACCAACATTCAATCTGATCATAGCTGATCATGCAATCTCAATATCCCATTCCCGCTTTCTCTCCATTCCCCCTTGATCCATTTAACCACAAGGACCACATTTAGGTCCATCTTGATTATGTCTAATGAATTGGCCCCAGTAGCTTTCAGTGATAGAGAATTCCACAGGTTCTTACCACTTTGGTTTTGAAGACATCCTTCCTCATCTCAGTCCTGAATGGCTTACCCCTTATTCTTAGACGCTGACCCCTGGACTTTACCAACATTGGGAACATTCTGTCTACATCCAACCTGTCCAGTCACATCAGGATTTTATATGCTTCTAAGATATTCCACCTCCCCCACACCCGTCCCCCCCCACTCCCACCACCTCATTCTTCTAAATTCCAGTGAATACAAATCCAGGCGATCCAGTCTTTCTTCATATATCAGTCCTGCCATCTCAGGAATCAGTCTGGTGAATCTTCGCTGGGCTCCCTCAATAGTAAGAATTTCCTGCCTCAGACTAGGAGACCAAAACTGCACACAATGCTCAAAGTATGGCCTCACCAAGGCACTATATAACTGCAGCAAGACATCATTATTCCTATACTCAGAGCCTCTCTCTATGAAGACCAGTATGCCATTAGCTTTCCTCACTACCTACTGCATTACATGCCAACTTTCAGTGACTGTTCCACGATGATATCCAGGTCTCAATGCATCTCATCTTTTCCTAAACTGCAGTTCTCCACACACTTGCTGATAAAGTCTGTGACGGTGGTGGCGTACCTGTCCAAGATACCTGCGGACTGTTTGACCATGGCCCGATCAGCCAATTCCAGACATCACCGGAGTTGATCCTCTGCCTTCTCCGACCAGAACTGGACCTGGACTGCAAGGGATCTGCTGCTTGAGCTTTTGCCTGTAAGCCGGGAGAAGAAACACGGCATTGTAATTACTTAAGTGGATTCTTGTCAAAAGCCTTTTGAAAGTCCTGATACACAACATTAACTTCTCCACTCTACTGGTCACATCCTCAGAAAAATTCCAGAAAATTTGTCAAGCATGATCTCCCTTTAGTGAGTCCATGCTGACTAGGATCATTCTGTCACTGCTTCCCAAATGCTCGGTTATCACATCCTTAGTAATTGACTCCAGCATTTTCCCCACTGATGATGTCAGGCTATCCAGCCTATAATTCCCCATTTTCTCTCTCCTTCCTTTTTTTTTTGAAGAGTGAGATTACATTAGCTACTATCTAGTTCACTGGAACTCTTCCAGAGTTTGCAGAACATGACTGAGGATTTGAACCTGCCTCTTTCACCAATCAAAGACTCCCAGTTCAATTAACATAGAGAGTTTATATACTTCAATTCAGATATATCAGCAGATTGACAGTAAAAATTTGTATATGACTCCATGGAAGCCAAATCAACAGTCATAGATTCAAGACATGTTCATAAAGAAGAAATTGCCTAGTCTGAACATCCAGGATAATGTTACATAGGGAATACCTCTTCAAATATAAAAAAAATGCCTGGTTGGGAAATCAAGGATACTGCACCAAAGAAAGCACTTGTTTGTACAATGCAGCCATCTTCCGTGAGGAGCATGAGATTAAAAGACCCCAAGATATTGTTATCGGACAATTCCCTGAGTAAGCAGGGATAAAAACACTTACAAAGGGGATTCAGGAGATTGCCTTATCTGGAGGATACAGTGGACCAACTGTAGATTAACAGGAATGACTTCTGTGAAAGATAACATAGAATCAACCGATCCTTCAGCAGCGAAATGGTTCAAGACTAATCAAAATCGCAATCACAATCAAGGTCAGCAGTCCTTAATTCAAAGATCTACCAATCTTTCAAGTCCAAAGGGAATGTAACCTGAAAGAAATGTGTAACTTCCAGACCAGTTGCATTTATAAAGTCAAGACATGGGGCAACATGGGATAATGGCAAACATGTAACTACTTTTATCACATGAATGCACAAGTGTTAGCAAAAAGGAAAACATACTGGAGGAGGAAGGGTTGGGGAGATGTTGCATAAGGTAATGGTGTTGAAACGATTAATGTTGAAGATTCATTGACTTTGCTGATTCTGATGATGAAACACAGAGTTTAGATGGAGCATTGGCAGTCCAGCACAATGTCCAGATGGAAGCAGTCAGGATTTCCTGGTCATTGTAATTATGTCTGTCTAATTATTACTTCTACCAACTGCCATTATGCATTAAATTGCACCTTGTTATTACAAGAGTCTTCTCTTGTTATGATTTTCTAGATGTTTATCCTTCCTGACTGTTAATTAGACAGGCCCTGAGAAGCAGCATGGAAAGAAGAATTGAGAGCAGCGAACTAGCCCAAACACAAACCACCCAAAAAGCACTTCTTTCCCTCCTCTTCCTCCACTTGTTCACCTTCCAATTGTCTGTTTTCCCCAAATATTTATGCTCTCATACCTCACCACATGATATCCTACTGTCTATACTTTTTAACATGACCTCCTCGGTTCTTGTGCACTTTCTATACAATTAATCCCACACTCTTGCCCCTTCCATCTGGCTTTGCAATGTTTTCCCCTTCAAATGTATCCAACACTGTTTTGAAATTTGTTTTTTGAGTTCACTTCCACTAGCCCTTTAGACTGTGCATTCTAGATCATAACAATTTGATGGGTAATTGAACTTCCCTTGTCTTGTCACTGGTTCTTGTGCTAATTACTTTGACCCTATGTCCTGTAGTTGCGGGTCTTTCTGTCACTGGAAATTGTTTATACCTATTAGCTTTATCAGTATATTCAATCGTGAATATATCTATAAAATCTCCTCTGAATTTTCTTTACTCTAGGGAGAGCAATCTTACCTTTTCTAGTCTACATGTAATAAATCCTGCATTATTCTAGCAGCCCAGCTAAGGCTTTGATGTTCTTACTGAAGTGTAGTTTTCAGATTTGGCCTAAAATTCAAGCTAGGGATCTGAACAGTGACTATCAAGATTCATGTAACTTTCTTGTTTTTACATCCTAGCCTTCTGTACTTCTACAAAATCCATATTTTTCTTAAAATCTAAAAGTTGTCTTGTTGCCTTTTAATGTGTGTGTGTACACCCCAGGTCACTCTATTCCTGCACTCTCTTCAATATTTTGTTTTTATTGTCCTTCTTCATTCTTTCTGCCAAATGTTATAATATCACATTTCTATATTAAGATGACTTTGCCAAATTCACCATCTGTGTCCTCCTAAGTCTACTTCTATTCTCCACACTATTTACAACAATCAAGATAAGTTTGAAATTATGTCCAGTGTACCCAAGTCTGAAAACCAACTCTAGGACTTTTGAATGCTGGGGTTCATTGCTTCCATCTCCCAGCCAGCTAACTCTTCTGACAAATTGCAAAACAGTCAGCTGCCAGACTCCTGCAGGTGAAGTTCAGGAGTTAAAGTGGTCTGTCTTCTAGCAGTCATAAGGAAAGGGTTGGCTTTGCCTCATCCTATCTATCTGTACCCATTGTATTAAAATCAGAACTATTGTGTTTGCAGAAATGTGCGCTGTGAAAAATTTGGAATCCAATTAGTCAAAAGATGAACCTGTAACAGGAAACATTTTAATGTGTTACTGTGAAGTTCTACTTCTATAGGTATATATAGAAGTAGTTGAGATGTTGTGAGGATCTATACATGTTAGTGAAATGTGATTAGGTGGCACTTAGCTTTGGTAAAATACAAATTGGAAGCAATTTGTGCAAAATGAGAAAATAAGCAATTAAGATAAAGAAAGCCAGAGAGATAATTAATCAGAAAAATGAAAAGCTGTTATAATGAGGAAAGATTGCATGATCATCAAAACAAATGATAGATGTGATATATACAAGAGCTATTATTACATTGCTTTATTGTTCAAAATTTTCAATACATGTGTTGAAAACTGTTAGATTAGTGCTGTTGTTTTCATATGTAGATCCAAAGAGTTACATTTTTTTCATTAAATAAATTAGCAATTTAGCAAACTTGACTTCTATTACAACAGGTGCTGCCAGGAAGATTTCTTGAAGGTGATTTTTTTTTTCTCTGAAACCAGTAGGGGTCAGTAGTGCTTTGATATGACAAGGCCACAATGAAATTTTAACATCTGTTAGTACCTTGCTGAAAGATTTCTTGAAAAGAATTGCCAAAAATACTTACTTAGCTTCATTTTCCTTTCATAAGATGCATATATTCAACTTGCTAACCTTGTGCATCAACAGTCCACTTTTTCTAACTGTGTAGAAACTTTGGCTATAAGAGCAGATCACAGGCTTGGAATCCCTGACTCCCCAGAGCCTATTTATGATATGTAAGGCAGAAGTCAGGAATGCAATGGAATATTCCCCCCAGCCTGCCTGGATAAGTGAATCTCCAATAACAGTCAAAAAGCTTAAACCATCCAGGACAATGGTCAATTGAACCCATCTCTGCATGCTTCTGGAAATGCATTCCATACCCTCATTATTCACTGAGAGACAAAGGTTTTCCAGTTAAATTCCCCTTCCTATTGTGTTCCGGTGTCTGCATCTTCCTTTTCAGCTTAATGAGTCTGAGCTGTTCACTTACTGTGAACGCGTTTGCCCTGTAATGATCACAGGTGTCCCACACCCTGCAGTTGCAACACATCACCTGCCCTGCCATGTCAAAAATCATAATTTTCTTTTCAAAAATCCTCCCAATGCCAAAAAGTTTTAGTGCTGTCAGTAAACATTACCATGAATAGTGAAACCTTGCAATTATTAATACATTTTTTAAAAAGTTTTGAAAGATGAACCAGCAAAATAATCATCAAACCTGCTTCCCTGTGATTCCACATTTGACATTTTTCTGATGTGGTAATTCCACAGTCTCCACTGATGGATAGGTACTGATGTTACAATAGAATCTCCTGCCTGGCTCTCTGGACTCTTTTTGAACTTGCTGACATAAATGAACCCCTCAAATTGGAACAACTTGGATAAACATGAAGTTCATGAGGGTGACAGCTTGTGTTCTTCAATTCCATCAAAGTAGATGCAGAAACACGAATAGAGTAACATCTTTTTGAATAAATGTAGATGTAATAGATGTATTTGAAACCAGTTGAGATAATTGCAAGGGATTGGAAGTGTGTTTGAAAATATGTTAAAGTAAATTTGGCCACTTGGTCTGTGGTATGGTTTTATCCTTAGTAGATGAGATCAGTCTGATTTAAGAATGATGATATTGGTCAGTGTGAGAGCAGCTGTAATAGATGTTGATACAATTGCAGCCTGGAGTTGGTTGCAAGTTGATCACTGGCACTGATTATTAGGCTTCAGGAAAACGTGAGGAACTAGACTAGAAATGAATGATTTAAAGAAACAGCAGAACAGTGCTGTGTTATTATTGTTACAAGCTCACAGGATGACAGTCTTGCTTGTATTACGTCTTTATTGAACTTGCTGAATGATGGATGGAGGCAGTGAGTGTCTTGTGGTAGAGTTCACATGACTACAACAGCCAGGAAGCCCATTAGTGTGGTATTGCCTTTCTATCTGAAACAATTATCGCAGGAGACTTATACTGAAATAGAAAAATAGTTTAAGATAGTAAACATAGTAATGCTCAGACAAAGATTACTTGTTGACTTTGTGAATGATTTGTTTTCCTTAGCCAATGTAAGGGCCAGTGCCCGTGATAAGAACTTAATAGATTTAATATGTAACTGAGTTAGATATATATCAGCTTCATATCCGGAAACATCTGGGACAATATTATGTTGTTTGATTTTAAACTCCTTAATTAATCCTACTGACACTTTATTATTAGTAGCTAATTTCAGGAAAGCCAAGTTTAAATTCAAAAGTGAGTGTTTTTGAACAGACACGTTAGATTATTGGTTTTTGGACAATACTGACTGTTTTGCACACGAAGAGTTGAATTTTAAATAGAGTGAAGAGCGCCTTTTTTTAAAATCCGTGACTTTTGTTGGTATACCCATAGTAATGGACTGCAATGGATCAAGGAGACAGCTCACCAACACCACCCCAAGGGCAATAAATGCTGGCGCAGCCAGTGAAGTCCACATTTCCTAAATGAATGAAAATAATAAGAGAATGTCTTAAGTTAAGGTGAACAGGGATTTTTCAAAAAGGCATTAACCTAACTAAAAGGCATTTTACAGTGTGCATATGCTACTTATGATGTAGGCAAATAAACCCAGGTTAATATTAGGAATGTTAAGGTGGTATTTTGTGAGAAAGAAAGAAAACATGAACAATTGCAGAGACAGCAATTTTTTTCAATTCTGTTAAGGTGACAAATACATTAAGGAGCTCATTCATCCTCTGAATGTTTTGTTAGAGCAGGTTTTGTATGAAGATAAGAAAATAGTGATGCACAAAGTAAATGTTTGTATTTTGTTTCCATGTATGAAGCTGATACTGTAGGTGACGGGTGTGCACATAGAATGGCCGCAGTGAATTTAACTGCAGAAATGGTTTAGGCCATGATTAATGTCCTGCAAGATTGATTATGTTATATAATTCAAACACATATATCCCAGCAAAATGTGAGTGGTGCAAACATAAATTTGGTGACCCTGATGTTAATTGAGCAAGTTTTATGAGTAGGAAAGGTGGAACCCTGCAGGCGGTGTCTTTCTAATGTCACTGCATAAATCTCTCATACATCCAACAGCTTCTGTGGATCAAAGCCATCCTGAGTGTCCACCTTGCTTCAAGCAGGAAATTCTCCCTTGGTCACTCCTGGTAGGCAGTCTGAATCTGGATTAGGAGTAGGTAAGCTTAAATAAATAAATGCATGATGCATTGATAACTCGTCTAAGCAGCAAGAGAATTTAATTGGTTCATGGTTCTGATACTTTGCAAAAAGAAATAGGACATGACTAGTCCATAGAAATTGGAACTTGTCTACATGAAACCTGAGAATATCCCGATGTTTGACTTGACTTCACCGTGGTCACTTTTATTTAACAATTCATTCATGTCTAATTTTTCAGGCATAGCAGAATCATATGAACTTGTTACAAAAGTCAAAAACTCAAATCTTTGTACTAATGGCAAGAAGGGTTGGAAAATATTCTATACAATGTGATACTTAATCATACTGGTGTAGGGGATTATTAATGGTACCCAACAAAACTTTAAGATGAGCAGATCGTGCCCCATTAACTTGATTGTGATATTTGAGAAAACATCCAAAATGTCTAAAGGGCATTAGATGGACATTGTCAAAAATCACTTGAAGATATTCCTAATATTTGGTATTTAGAAATAAACAGTTGGTATTTATTCATTTCCCACTACGTTCAATTTTCCAATAGGTCTATGTGAGATATTTGTGGGTGAGGTAAATTAGGATGTCCATACTGCCTGTAACACTAAACTGGGGAAACAATATTTCTTTATGAATGTAGTTTTTGTACAAATTGTGTTTTCAGTTAGTTGCTAGAAAATCAGATGCAGTTCTTAAGCAACATAATGTTTACACTTGCAATATTGGGATGAATTTTATGTGAATCAAGGAAGTCCCACTGTCAGAATCTCAAGGGAGTGCAGACATTGCACAAATGGATGCATAGACCCTGAGGGTGATTTTACCAGTAGCAGCAATTAGGAGGCAGAGTTGAGATGTTGATAGCCTCTACTGTGCTACTGTTAGTCCCTGCTGAGTCTACAACCTCAGAAAAAACATAACCCTTCATGCTGATACACTGCCATGAGGTTACAGACTGTGGTTGACACAGTTCTGCTGCTACTGATGACCCACAGTGCCTATTAGATGCCCAGTTTTGAGTTGCAAGGCTTATTTGAAATTTATCCCATTCTGCAGTTTGGTAATATTGCAAAATCCAATGAAGGACATCCTCAGCAGGAGCATAGGACTTTCTTTCTAAAAGGACTGTGTGATGATAAATCCTATCAATACTATAATAGACAGATTGATTTGTGAGGGCAAGTTCAACTAGGCCTTGTTGTCTCTGTGACCAGTTGCTGCAGATCCAGCCTAGAACATTTCAGACTTGGCTAGTTCAGTCAGTAGAGATACTAATAAAGAGAGAGGGTTTAATGAAAATGTAAATGTGTCTCAGTTGCCATTTGTATTCTGCTGGAAGGTTGGAACCTGGACAAGATGAAACATGCCCCTGTGTAGCCTTCACATTGAGTATAGAGCGCTAATAAAGGTTATTTTGAAAGTTGCATATGGTAGCAGTGGTGGAGATAGGTCAATGGTATTTTTCTCAGCAGAATCTGAAGACCCATGAGGCAAGTTTTAGGAACCATCATACAAAATTCCTGACAAGTTTCTGAATACCATGAATTGAACACTTGCATAAATTAAAGTTAAGATTTTGAAGACTTACTTGAGGTGAGATAAAGTGAGGCATACTCCAAAGTAGCAGTATGTCCTCACCAGCAAAATCGTACCTGCCCTTTCCGAAGGTATGTGACGCTGTTAAAGGACCATTGGATGCGAATAATAGAAGGCACACACCCATAGATGCAGAATTGTTTCATTCAAAGCAGCACCAGTTCCAGGTTTATACATTTGTAAAAGCAGTGAGCCCTATAATCAAGGAAATAATGAAACTTCAGCAAATGTTCACTTTGGCTCAACAATGTTTAAATGAATCCTGAGAACTTTATTATGGAACATAGACCAACCAGATTACCCAGTTGCCAGCAGTACACTGCACTGAGGATTTCTATCGATATACCAAGCTGTTGGCACTGTGGGCTGGCACTATCAGAACCCAGTTGAGAAGAAGGTGAGCTCAGAGGTGGCCAATTAGGAGGCTTGCTGCTGGAAGATTGCTTCCCTTGGTGTCATTGGTGTCAGGCAATGTAAGCTCAGGACTTTCATTTGATCCTAATGCCATGTTCTGAAGCCTGCAGGAAAGTTCAGGTCAATGACCTTTCATCAAATTGTTAACATTTGCAGCTTCTGTGCAGCAAGAAAAACAATTGTTTTTGCTTCAGATTTTGAGCATTGATGGTATTTGGTTTTGTGAAACAGTTCACTTCATTCGTTTTCAGTGTATTTCTAATGTTTTATGCCCAAGTTGAAGTTGAGATTCACTACAATCTTCAAGGACCAATGTGAAGCAGCAACTGGAGAAAATATCCATTGTATCTTATAACAGTTTTGAAGCCCGTGATTATTGAGGTGTACAGAACAATAATTTTCTACTCTGGACCACTTATCTCCAAAAACAGTATAACAATTCTTATTTGTCTGAAATCAATACTTCAAAGCTGTTCATAAGGTGTCATCTAAAGCCCCATTGGGAATAATTGTTTAGTCAGCCATTCCACAGATGCTGAATTTCTCCAGCACTTACTGTTTTTGTTTTAAATCACAGACATTGTCTCACTCCCCTCGTGTGTGTGTGTGTGTGAGAGAGAAATAGAGCAAGATATTCAGTAAGTCTCTCATATACCATTTATACAAACCTTGGAGCAATAGAGCACAGATCCTGTGTGAGATCAAGGATCAGTAATGTACTTTGGCTTATAGCCTCCAGTTTGTTCATCTGTGTTGCATTAAGCACAATTCAAGTACTTTCTTAAAAGAATAGAATCAATTTAAATGGGTTTCTCATTACATTTGCAACAGTTTTGCAATTATTTTTTGAGTTGTCAACTTATTTCACTATAAGTTCATAAACTTTATTGCTGATATAGTCAAATGTGTCCATTCTGACACGATTTTTGACAATAACAGAGAATTTCTGCTTCGTCATTGTTGCAGAGTGGGGGAGTTTCCACTCATTTGATGAAGACAGCACTAAACACAGAAAATTGTCTTTTATTTCAATACTTCTGTTTCGCTCCTATGCACCTGCACTCATGAATTCATCTCAGCAAGTGCTGTGAGTGTCATTAAAGGAGATTATTGTTTTCTTTTGTTAGCATGAAAAAAATGGTTAAAAATTTCTAATGTGCAATCTTCATCGAAAGACCTCTCTTTATTTGTTTTTGTGGTATTTGAGGGTAAAAGGATGCTACTACCAATCCTCTTTGACTTGGTCTAAGGGCCTACTTAGCTTTAGGGTGGTAAAGGATCAACCAGTCTTAACAATAAGATACTCTTGTCTTGTCATTTTGTATGATAACAGTCAAGTACAAGTTATGCTAGTTTGTTAAACGTAGTTACCAAGTCTATGTAAAAGTCTATGTGACTGTAGATTTGCACTCCTATCCAAGCCTGTATGATGTCATCAGATTGGATGGAGTTTAATGCAATTTCCAAGATTAGCCTTTCAGAAGCATTGTACACCAGTTTTGATTCTTTTAAAATTCTCAATAGTTTTTGCACATCACTGATGCATGATTTGTTCCGACATTCCTAATGTTCAACTTTGGAAAGTTAATTCCAACTGAAATTGTAATGAATGTCATTTACTGTACTTGGGCCAAAGCTTCAGTAGACTCTTGGTAAAAAAAATGCATCAACTTGCTTGTTCCCTTTCAAAATTTGGAAAGAAAAGTTTAAGCTCAACAGCTGTATAAACTTGAAACAAAAACAGAAGTTGTTCGAGAAGCTCAGCAGGTCGGGCAGCATTTGTGGAGAGAAAGCAGAGTTATTGTTTTGGGTCTAATGATCCTTCGGGAAAATCAAAGTACTGAGAGAGCTGCAGATGCTGGAAACCAGAAAGGAAAACAGAAATTACTAGAAAAATGCAGCATGTCTGGCAGTATTTGTGGAGAGAAATCAAAGCTAATGTTTCTGATCTAGTGACACTTCTTCAGAGCTCGGATTTCCAGCATCCACAGTTCTTTGTTTTATTTTAGGTGTATAACTTGAGCCCACCTGTGGACTATTGTCAATATATTTGTTTAGAAATGGATTTGAAATCCCACAATGTTGTGAAGGAAGCATGTTTGACTAACATCAAGGGCTGGTTAGAGATATTGAGCAGACTGTGGGATACTTTGATTTTTGAAAACAAATGCTGCAATTCGATACTGTCATACAGTGATCTGTCCTTTATGAAGATTAAAAAAATGGAGACTCAGAAAACCAACAGCATTTGTTTATTAGGACCTTATCCATTAGCATGGAGTTCTTCATTGCTGATGGCCTACTGTGAAAGGTGGTTTTCATTAAATTCAAAGCACTTGTGAAAGATTGGGCAATAGTATTTTAAGCATTTGCTACAGAGATTTCTTTGGAAAGATGCGGGTATGCTGCTTCCCAAAGTTCTATTTGAGCAAACAGCACCAATTCAACAGTTCTAACCACCTTTCCACCTGCACCCAAAACAGTGACCATTTCACTTCGCCAAGTGTGAATGCATCAAAATTCATGGTTAACAAGAATTACCCTGCATCTGACTATAATGCCATTGAAAATGACATTTGCTAACGTCACTGCCATTGGCAGAACACTTAACTGTTCATCTGAAGGCCAACTCTTAATTATATAAATCCACGCTGGTGTGTTGACATTAGAAGACATATCAAACAATCCAATGGAATGTTTAACCATGAATGTGGGATGGTGCTTAAAGCTTTATTTTGGGCAACATAAACTTCTGATACGAAGGAGAAAAATAGTGAAACATTTACAGCAAGCATTTTATTGCAATTTGTGGGAATGTTTGGATCGCATCATTAAGTAGCATGGCCTTCCAGTGGCATAATGACAGGAGCCAATTTACACAGAGATTTTTCTATTATAAATATTGACACATGGAATGAATGGTCAATACAAAACTGGAATGTTATCTTGAGCATCAAAAGCAGCAAATAAATAATTCTGGTCCATATATTCCACATTTCTCACCAAAATTGATATACGTAGACAAACACATGTCTGAAAGGTAATGAATTTTGTGTGTGTGTTCATAATATATCCCTAGCAACATTACCTTTTATCCTTGAACCAGCAAGAGGCATGTCTTATCATATTTAGTAATGAGTTAGATACAGTTAATATCTATGCATTTATTTAATAACGATAATGAAACAATAAGGTTCAGTGCAATATTTAAATGAACAGTGTGTCCCCGTACCTAACATATTAGATTATGATAAATTTGACTTCAAAGTGTGAAAGGTGTTTAAAAATGCACTTAATTATATATAAAATGTAGCTCAATCCTTAAAGGGACAATAGCTCTAATTATTAACAAAATAGCCATGGACAACTAAAGGCAAGAGCCAACGTAAATCTAAAGGAAAAAGCATACATGGATACAAGAAAACACCATAAAGACCTTGACAACTGGGAGAAGTGCAAATAAAAAGCCAGTAAAGAATAAAAAGAAATGGTAAGAGATCCAAAATGAAAGTTCGGTCATAAACTTACAAGGGATATCAAAGTCAATAGAAAATATTGAATCAGAGAAAAAACTTCACAAAATCAATGCAAACAAATAACAATTCTGGAGAGATTAGTTACAATAAAGAGTGACAAATCCTTTGTGATAACTGGCATACAAACCAGAATTTTAAAATGAGTAGGTGAGAACACTACAGATCCTTCAAGCTATAATATTTGAAATTCTCTCAGTTAAGAAGAATGAAAAGGAAAGCATGGAGAATTTTGAACCCGTTGGCCCAATTGTTAGGAAATTGTTAGAAGTCTATAATTAAGAATAAATGGACTGAAGAACTTAAATGAATGTTTGAGCTGATGCATAGGGTATAATGTAAGCAGAATTTTGTTTTTAAAAAAACAGAACTGTGGATGCTTTAATCAGAAACAAAACCAGAAGTTGCTGGAAAAGCTTAGCAGGTCTGGCAGTATCAGTGGAGATAAATCCAAATTCCAACTGAGTTCTGAGGAAGGGTCACCGGACCTGAAACGTCAACTTCAATTTCTCTTCACACATGCTGCCAGATCTACTGAGCTTTTCAAGCAACTTCTGTTTTTGTTTATAATGTTAGCAGGCTGCCTTGCTCAAGCTTCTAGAGTGTTATTGGAGCTGAATTCACCTGGGCAATTGGAGAACATCCCATCGCACTCCCTACTTGTCCCTTGAAGAGAGTTAGCAGGTTTACAAGTTCAGGAGCTGGATCATTTGTTGCAGAATGCCCAACTTTTTGCCTACTCTTATAGCTACATTTTTAAATGGCTAGTCAACAGTAACCTCAACAAATGTTCGTGGTAAAGAATTCCGTGATACTAATCATATTGTATGGCAGGGAGGGATGGTTAGAATTTCTTCTGTTTGGGATCCCCAGATTTTTGGGTGGTGTTTGGCATGAGTGATACTTGCACTTATTTGCCCAAGCCTGAATTTGTCTCGGTCTTACTGCACACAGGCACATAAACACCTCATTATCTAAGGCCTTATGAGTGCCAGTCTTCTGTTTCAATAATAAGCATTATTAACACTTCTGACTTTAATAGAAGGAATGACATTAAAGCAGCTGAAGATAGTTGGCCTGGGGCACCACCATAAAAAAGTTCAGCTATGTCCTGGAGCTGAACTGATTGACCTCCAACAACCACAATGTGCCTTGTATGACTCCAACTGGTGGAGAATTCTCCCCTTGATTTCTACTGATTCTCCTTGTTAGGGCTCCTAGCATCACAGCTTACCTGGAAAAAGCATGTTATGAATTAGGCCACACTGTTCCACAAGCCATCACAAAATGTATAAAATCCCAATGTGACCACCAAAATGACTGAGTTGCTTGATTGAAATAGCTATTTATTGTAATTTCAATAAGGGAGAGAGGGGGAGAAAAGATAGGTTTTTTAAAACTGTGTCTTTGCAACTTAACCCCATTTAACTCCTTTAACACTCCCCAATATACACACACACAATCACAATTAATCACAATCACAGACAAAAGATGTTGTTTAACATATGCGCTATTGGTGGAAGAAGAATATGGACAGGGTAAAGAAAATTCTGAAGATCGCAAGTCCTGATTTCAAGTGTGGATTAAACGGTCTCACACCGTCTTTTGTGAGTTAAAGCACTGACAATACACTGCTGTCTTTAACCTGACAGTCACTCTTCAATTTGATAGTTGATTGGCTTGATCCAGGTCTTCTTTTTAAATTTACTCTTTTAAGCTATCTTGGGTTTTCTCCTTTTTTTCCATATTCAGTGGGAGAGAGGTACTGTAGATGAACGTTTTCCTTCTGCAGGCTATGGATGTCTCTGTCTTCTGCTGTTCCTGGCATTTAACAGTTTTTTAACCATTCAGAGGACTGTTGTCAGGCAGAATTTCCTTATTTTGAAAGCTTCTTGGTGCTACTCAGTCTTGAATTCTCCCTCGTTCTACTTCCAAAAGCAATATTGTATCAGAAAGCTCAACAGTATTTGCAGCACGTTGATTTTCAAGTTGCAAAGAATTCCTGGTATTCCAGAAAAAAAATCCAACTACCTTGTCAGTTTATTCCCAAAAATTTTAAAAAATGATATCTAGTTTCTTACATTAGTAAATACTGCTTGATGTCAAGGGTGTCACACAATCATCACTTTCTTGAATTCTGCGTTTTTTGTCCAAATGTAGTAAACATTGATAAACAGGTTATTGGTGTGAAAATGTAACTTAATTGCAAATTGATAACAGGGGTATATATTGGGTTAATGGTAATTTTTTTACAGAGGATGGTTCACATATGGAATGAACTTCTTGTGGAGGTGGTGGATGTGGGCACAGTTACAAAGGCTAAAAGATATTTGGATTAGTACATGAATAGAAAAGGTTTTGCGGGGTATGGGTCTGGAGCAGGTAGGTGGGACTAATTTAGTTAGGGACCATGTTCTGCATGGACTGAATGGACCGAAGGGTCTGTTCCCGTGCTGTATTTCTTCGTGGCCTTCCATTCCTTTACTGGTGATTGAGGATAGGCTAATTTGGCCAGATTGGATTTGTCTTGCTTTTTATGAACAAGGCAAAACACACTGACCAGTAGGTACTTGTGTTTTAGCTGTCATATAAAGAAAATAAATTGGTTATTATGAAAGTTCCCCCATGTTATTTTGCTACGTTTCTTTTTTCAGTAATTTTCTATTGATATTAAATATGTTATGTTACCGAGGGACCAATTTGTCCAAATTGATATGCATTCTGAAAAAAAAATAGAGTTGAGGCAAACAGTAAACATAGACTGTACTTCTAAATGACTTTGTAGTGATTTGTTTATTTAAGTGTATTACTGTTTTATGCAAGTAGATCATATCTAACTGTGCTGGAGCCCAAAATAAACTTGTTGATTTGTCTTTAAGGTAATCTTCAATATAGATATTTAATGAAGGTGTATACATCTCCTACACTTGCATACCTTAAAACTCTCCTCTGCAAAGTCTAGCTTGTTGAATGTTGACAACATCACAAAAAAATTGTTGCAAAAAGATTGAGATTTCAAATGTAGTTCAGCGGTGAACAAACATTGATCAGCTCCTTGCATTATTGAGAAAGATCTTGATGCTGATCAAAGTTGATTTGATTTTTACATCTCCTATTTCAGGACATTCTTTTCTCTCCTCCCTTTTCCCACCTGTTAGTTTTAAATAGGGTCAACAAAAAAATGCAACAGACCAGTACAAATTATTAAATGCAAATCAATAAATGGCTTGACATTTATCCAAAATTCTAAAATTGATATTCCATATTTTAATGACTCTTTCTGTAATCAAAAAAAATCTCCATGGACTGCTGTAAGTTCTAAAAAAGGACCATTGTTCATAATATTATTTGCTTGGGAGTGAGAGACATGAGAATAAGTGAATGTTATTGCAGTGCAAGGTGAGCACGGTGGATAACCCGAGTGAATGTTTGGTGTAGATTGTTTCCGTGTATAATAGGAACCAGATGTTCTTGAAGAAGATAAGTATCATGCACATGCTGTGGTAGGAAGTGCAGAGACATGACAAACCAGTTCCTTCTTTTACCCAATATACTTGATGAAACTGGAGAATTGAAATTCTTTCTCGAAGTAGTAAAACCTGGACTAATGATATTTTCATCATCTATCTTGGAGTAAAAAGAAAGCCGTGCCTTTCCATCATGCTTTTCACAAAAGTCGGAGGATAGTCACAGCAAATAAAGTACTCTGAAATGTCATCATGGCTGAAATGTGGAAAGTGTGGCATTTGAGATTCTTTAAATATGGAAAGGAAATACAGCTCAGAACAATGCCATTGATTTGCTTCCTAATTTTGCAAAATATTTAGACTAGTTATACTGATTTAAGCCAGTTGTTTGAAGAACACAAAATAAGCTTTTGTGTTAAAATGAGGTAACTGTTCAATGGTCTCCCACTGTTTTCTTGTGCACAATCTACCTACTCCACTAATGTGTCCCCCTCACACACACACATTCATGTACATGACTGACACTTTTGATAGATTTATTACCAGAAAGAAAAAAAAGGTTCCAATGATCCAAATGCTTGTGTATATTGTTTCTGTAAATCCCACCATGCTTTCCACTGTATTCTTCATATATTTGGCATAATCTCAGTTATTAGATCATCTAATTCCTATTACAATGTAAATTCTCCATTACAGTTTTGTGCAGAATTTCTGCTGCTTTGTAATCTGCTAAGTCTGATGCTTCTTGTAGACATCTACTGTTGAATCTTGAGAGACCACTTATTTGGTTTTGAACCCTGAGGTTAACTTTTGATTGGAAATGTACAAAAGCCCAACCAGTGTAGGTCAAATGCAACCATATGGGGTGCTATGGAGACATCTCTGGAGGGTGAGGAGGGGATGGGCTAACCTTTTCTACAACAAAACAGGGCGATAAATTCAATTTGGTGCAAGTTGATGGAAGTGCAGTTCATCATGATGATTGAGCAGGATGGATAGTGAGGTATGCTCAGTGAGTGAGTAGGAAGCAGAGGGAATGATGGGTTAGTTTTGGAGAGTAAGAACCATTGAATGATGCATGCTGTCTTGGTGCATATAGGCACCAACGATATGAGTAGAAAATGAAATGAGGCCCTGAAAGAAGAATTCAGGGTGCAAGGAGAGAAGTTAAAGAGGAGGACCTCAAAGGTAGTCATCTCGTGCCATGTGCTAGCCAGTGTAGAAATGAAAAAATAGGCAGGATGAACATGTGGCTTGAGAGATGGTGTAGGAGGGAGGGGTTCATATTTGTTGGACATTGGGACCAGTTCTGGGAAAGGTGGGACTATTACAAAATGGACGGTCTACATCTGACCCAGACCGGCACCAATGTCCTTGGGGAGGTTTTGCTACTGCTGTTGGGGAGGTTTTAAACTAACGTGGCAGGAGACTGGGAACCAGAAGAGAAAACAAGTAGGCAGTGAGGTGGAGACTGGAGACTGTAAGAATTATGAAGATAGCATTGATAATGTAGGGGTATGGGTGGGTTGCGCTTCGGCGGGTCGGTGTGGACTTGTTGGGCCGAAGGGCCTGTTTCCACACTGTAAGTAATCTAATCTAATCTAAAAAGGGAAAAGTAGGCAGGGAGCAGATGAGCGCAAAAAACTGGTGGCCTGAAATGCATCTACTTTAATGCAAGGAATGTAGTGTGTAAGGCAGATGAACTTAGGGCGTGATTGGTGCCAGGGAGTGTGATGTTATTGCAGTCACAGAGACTAGGTTGAAGGAAGGGCATGATGATTGGCAACTAAATGTTCCAGGATAAAGGCACTTCAGAAGGACAGGGAGGGAAGTAAAAGGGGGGGGGGTGGAGTTGCGTTGCTGGTCAGGGATGATATCACGGCTATACTAAAGGAGGACACTATGGAGTTCTTGGGTAGTGAGGCATTATGGGTGGAGCTGAGAAATAAGAAGAGTGCAGTTACATTGTTGGGGCTGTATTACAGGCCTCCCAACAGTGAGTGTGAGGTAGAAGAATAAATAGGTAAACAGATTATGGAAAGATGTAGAGGCAATAGGGTAGTGGTGATGGGAGATGTTAATTTTCCCAACATTGACTGAGCGTCAGAGGTCTGGATGGGGTAGAATTTGTAAGAAGCGTGCAGGAGAGTTTTCTAGAGCAGTATGTCAATAGTCTGATGAGGGAAGGGGCCATATTGGACCTGGTATTGGGGAATGAGCTAGACAGGTGGTAGAAGTTGTGGTGAGGGATTTCTTTGGGAACAGTGACCACAATTCTGTAAGTTTTAGAATACTTGTAGATAAAGAAGAGTACTAAACTGGGCCAAGGCCAATTATATCAAAATTAGGCAGGAGTTCGGAAATGTGGATTGAACACAGCTATTTGAAGGGAAGTCCACATTTGAGATGTGGGAGGCTTTCAAAGATAGTGCAGGATAGGCATGTCTCGTTGAAGGCAAAGGATAGGAAGAGCAAGATTCGTGAACCGTGGATGACAGGAGAAATTGTACGACTAGCCAAGAGGAAAAGGGAATCATACATATGGTCTATGCAGCTAAGAACAGAACGGACCCTGGAAGAATATCGGAAGAGTAGGACAAATTTTAAACGAGGAATCAAGCGGGCGAAAAGGGGTCATGAAATAGCTTTAACAAGCAGAATTAAGGAGAATCCCAAAGCATTTTATTCTTATATAAGAAGCAAACGGGTAACTAGAGAAAGGATTGGTCCACTAACTGATAATGAAGGAAGGCTGTGTGTTGAACCTGAGAGAATTGGTGAGGTTCTGAATGATTACTTTGTGCCAGTATTCACTGAGGAGAGGAACATGATGAATGTTGAGATTAGAGGTAGAAGTTTGATTAGTTTGGATCAAGTTGACACAAGTAGGGAAGATGTGTTGGGTAGGCTAGAGGTTATTAAGGTGGACAAATCCCCAGAACCAGATGGAATCTATCCCAGATCACTGAGGGAAGCAAGAGAGGAAATAGCTGGGGCCCTGACAGATATCTTTGTCGCATCCTTAAACATAGGTGAGGTGCCGGAGGACTGGAAGGTTGTTTATGTTGTCTCCCTGTACAAGAAGGATAGTAGGGCTATTCCGGTTAATTTAGACCAGTGAGCCTGACGTCGATGATGGAGAAGTTGCTGGGGAGGGGACTGAGGGATAGAATCTATTTATATTTAGAAAAGAATGGGCTTATCAGTGATAGGCAACATGGTTTTATGCGGGGGAGTTCGTGCCTTACCAACTTAATAGAGTTCTTCGAGGAAGTGACCACGTTGATAGATGAAAGAAGGCTGTTGATGTCATATACATGGACTTTAGTAAGGTGTTTGATAAGGTTTCCCATGGTAGACTAATGGAGAAAGTGAAGTTACATGATGTGCAGGGTGTTCTAGCTAGGGGATAAAGAACCGGTTGAGCAAGAGGATACAGGGAGTAGTGGTTGAAGGGAGTTTCTTGAAATGGAGAAAGGTGACCAGTGGTGTTCCACAGGGGTCAGTGCTGGGGCCATTGTTGTATGTAATATACATAAATGATCTAGAAGAGGGCACTGTTGGTATGATCAGCAAGTTTGCAGATAACATGAAGATTGGCAGAGTAGCAGAAAGCATAAGGGACTGTCAGAGAATACAGGAGGATATAGATAGACTGGAGAGTTGGGTGGAAAAGTGGCAGATGGTTTTCAATCCAGACAAATGTCAGGTGATGCATTTGGGCAAGACCAAGTCTCGAACAAATTATACAATGAAGGGAAGCGCCTTGAGAAAAGTTGATGGGCAGAGAAATCTAGGAGTGCAGGTCCATTGTACCCTGAAGGTTGCTGCACTGGTGGATAGAGTGGTCAAGAAGGCATATGGTATGCTTGCCTTCAGTGGACACATATAAGAGCTGGCAGGTCATATTAAAATTGTACAAGACTTTGGTTTGGCCACATTTAGAATACTGTGTACAGTTCTGGTCGCCACATTACCCAAAGGACGTGGATGTTTTGGAGAGGGTACAGAGAAGGTTTACAAGGATGTTGCCCTGGTATGAAAGGTCCTAGCTATGAAGCGAGGTTGAGTAGGTTAGGTTTATTTTCACGAGAAAAAAGGAGGTTGAGGGGGGACCTGATTGAGGTTTGCAAAATCATGAATGGTATAGACCGGGTGGATAGAGACAAGCTTTTTCCCAGGGTGAAGGATTCAATAACAAGAGGTCACACTTTCAAAATGAGAGGTAGAAAGTTTGAGGAGGATACACGCGGCAAGTACTTCACGCAGAGGCTGGTGGACAGTTTGGAACACATTGCCAGCAGAGGTGGTAGAGGCAGGCACGGTAGATTCATTTAAGATGCATCTGGAGAGATGCATGAGTAGGTGGGGAGCAGAGGGATACAGATGCTTAGGAATTGTCTGACAGGTTTTAGACAGAACTTGGCTCAGGCTTGGAGGGCTGAAGGGCCTGTTCCTGGGCTATAAGTTTTCTTTGTACACTGTGGAAACAGGCCCTTCAGCCCAACAAGTCCACACCAACCCTCCAGAGAGTAACCCTTCCAGACCCATTCCCCTATGTTTACCACTGACTAATGTACTTACCACTATGGACAATTTAGCATGGCCAGTTCACCTTAACTACACATCTTTAGATTGTGGGAAGAAACCAGAACAGAGTTATAGTGGGTAGTGGCTGTGTCAGTGAGGTAGTAGGGAGAAAATAGTCCACTTGCCACTATGGAGTGCAGAAGATCATTGACCATCTGCTTATACTGCTGGGCAACCTGCATCACAAAGGAAAGAGCACTGACATGGGCAGCTATTCAGGTCCAGGCCGGCTGGACCTTGTGGAGTGATCTGCAGGTATAAGAACTGCTTTCCTCACCATCACCCAATGCACCAATCCCTTCAGGTCCCTGTCTGCAAAGGAGTGAGCAAATCTCTTTTTCTCTGGGCAATAGCCTCTGTGATCACCATTGACTGAAACAGTGAGAGATGTTGTTGCTGGATTGTAGCATTTGAAGTTATATACACTGGAAGGTCCTGGCAGTGATGAAGCCTTTGACCTCTCCAGCTACATGATTCCCTGAGAAAGGCACCCTAGTTCCATTTGGATAACTAATGAGGTGAAGAATGGAAGATTGCTTAAGAAAAGCTGTTCCAACCCATGATGCACTCTGTACTGCAAATCTCACTTTGCAAAGCACTTAACTGAAAATGGAAAAATTCCACTCCATACATTGTATTTTAGTCTACCAACAAATTTACCTGCTTGCTTTATCCTTTCATCTCCAAATGTTTTTTCATGTTGCAAAATCCCAGTTGTATGCTGAGTTATTTTGGAAAGTGGAAAAGGTGTGGTTCAGGAAATGGTGCTGTACATGAAAAAAGTAATGGTAGAAGTTGAAGAAAGAGAGAGTAGGGACTGGAAATTAAAACAAAATGGCAAGAATATCAATAGCACTTTGCATGAGATGTTGTTGAGAACAGTGTTATGAATAATAAATTTATCTGGCCTTTAAAACCTGAGGTGATTTTTAAAATTGGAAATGTGCAAAGTCTCCACTAATGTGCATTTAATATTTTCCATACTTGAATGCCCAGAATCTGTCGAACGTTTTGTTGTGTATTAATGCAAGTATGGTGGACTGTCACTTTAGGACTCCAGTCACATGAGCGTAACGATGCCATTGGCATTTGGGGTGGACAAATAACTCTCTCAAACTTTGTTGCCTGTAGAGTAAATGTCTCCATAATAAAGCTCTTGCTGATTGTCTCTGCAGCCTCCTACTCCTTCATGGAACTTATTACAAAAAGAAAATTGGTGATCAGGATAAAAACTGCTTAGAGATCCACCAGGTCAATCCATTTGATTTATCAAAAGCAAAATTCACCTAGGGAAGAGGTGAAGCATGCTCCACTTGGAAGAACACGGAGTAATGAGCCTCCCACATGGAGAGACGTGTCTGGAGCAAAAGGTGTAGAATCAAACAAGTAGGAAGCACACTAGCAATGGCAGGACAAGTTAAGAAGCAGACTATAAATGATTCACTACTACCAAAAGTGGACGTGGTATTTCTCAGCAAGATTATAGAGACAACTGAAGCGACCTATCACACAGAAGCGAATCAGGAATGAGGATCGTAATACCACCTTGGCTAAGGAAATGTGTGTTAAAGCAACTATGTAAAGGTCACTGTGGCATTGTCGGAATTAAGGTGGCAGCCAGAATCTGTTTATCGTGACCAGAGGTCAACTCCAAAATTGAGGAGAAAATGGAAATATGTGGAAGAGTTCGCAACCTTCCTCCATTCCTCTATTGGATTCATAGAAATTGTTAAGTCCTTGGCAAAGAATCCATATTGACTACACCAGACCTTTTTGCCAAACCGTTTGTAGTTGGGTAGTCCTTTTAGATAGTACATAAACTCTTATGATATAAACTGTGGACCATTATCATAAACAGGTTGTTCCTGATAACAAAATCTCACAAAGAATCACAGAAAGGCCTTTGCAAAGAATCCATATTGACTACACGAGACCTTTTGCGAATTTATGTTGTTCATAGTATTTAATGCACATATTAAATGGCCTGAAGTTGTCACATTTTCAGAGAAAGTCTAAGGGAGATCTTTGTGAGATTTGGTACTTGTTCATGTAACATAAAGAGCTATCACAGAGATGCAGCAGGTGATCAGGAAAACTCATGGAAAGTTGGTCCTTATTTCAAGGGGGTTGGAGTGTAATAGTACGGAAATCTTAGAGCACCTGTACAAGGTGATGGTGAGATGACATCAGGAGGGAACAGTTTTGAACAGTTTTGGTCCACTTATTTAAAGGAAGATATTATTTTATTGGGGTCCATTCAGAGAAGGTTCACTAGAATGATATCCTGTTTGGATGGATTCCTAATGAGCAATTGCTCACTCTCTCGGCGGACCAAGTAACGGCTGTCTGGTGGTGTTTTTGAAGTCGCGGGGTAAGTCCAGTTCGTGTTTTTTTTCAAACAGCTAAAAGTTTTAAAGTTTGTTTTAAGCGCCTAGCGGACCCGGAAGCTGGTGCCGCGCTAGGTTACCTGGGTAGGGTTTTTTCTTATATAAGCGCGCAGGCGAGGAACCCAAGGCACTACAGGGGTAGAGCCTCCCACCCACCCTCCTCCTCTAACCTAATAATAAGACCCGTTGTGGCAAGCAGGTAAGTGCTGCATTTTGCTTGTTTGTTTCTTTAGATTTAGTTTTAAAGCTTACTTTTTAGAGGGATGGCAGTGCAGGCAGTGCAATGTTCCTCTTGCAACATGTATGAGGTGAGGGAAGCCATTAGCATCCCTGCTGATTACACTTGCAAGAAGTGCATCCATCTCCAGCTCCTCCAAGACCGTGTTAGGGAACTGGAGCTGGAGTTGGGTGAACTTAGGATCATTCGGGAGGCAGAGGTGGTCATAGATCAGAGCTTTAGGGAAGTAGTTACACCGAAAGTTATAGACAGATGGGTGACAGTGAGGGGGAGTGGGAGGAACCAGCCAGTGCAGGGACCCCCTGCGGTCATTCCCCTCAAGAACAAGTATACCATTTTGGATACTTGTAGGGGGGATGGCTTATCAGGGGTAAGCAACGAGGTTCAGGCCTCTGGCACGGAGCCTGGCCCCGTTGCTCAGAAGGGAAGGGTGGAGAAAGTTAGAGTGATAGTTCTTGGGGACTCAATAGTGAGGGGTACAGATAGGCGGTTTTGTGGGGGCGACAGAGACTCACGATTGGTATGTTGCCTCCCAGGTGCAAGGGTACGTGATGTCTCTGATTGTGTTTTCCGGGTCCTTAAGGGGGAGGGGGAGCAGCCCCAGATCGTGGTCCACGTTGGCACCAACGACATAGGTAGGAAGAGGGGTGAGGATGTCAGGCAGGCTTTCAGGGAGCTAGGTTGGAAGCTCAGAGCTAGAACAAACAGAGTTGTTGTCTCTGGTTTGTTACCCGTGCCACGTGATAGAGAGTCGAGGAATAGGGAGAGAGAGCAGTTAAATGCGTGGCTACAGGCATGGTGCAGGAGGGAGGGATTCCGGTTTCTGGACTACTGGGGTTCTTTCTGGGGAAGGTGGGACCTCTATAAACAGGATGGTCTACACCTGAACCTGAGGGGCACCAGTACCCTTGGGGGGAGGTTTGCTAGTGCTCTTTGGGAGGGTTTAAACTAACTCTGCAGGGGCATGGGAACCTGGACTGTAGCTTCAGGGTACAGGACGTTGAGTGTAGGGAGGTTAGGAACAAGGCATCAATTTCGAAGGAGAGTGCCTGTAAACAGAAAGGTGGCTTGAAGTGTGTATACTTCAATGCCAGAAGTATAAGAAATAAGGTAGGTGAACTTGCAGCGTGGGTTTGTACCTGGGACTTCGATGTTGTGGCCATTAGAAAGACGTGGGTAGAACAGGGGCAGGAATGGCTGTTGCAGGTTCCAGGGTTTAAATGTTTTAGTAGGGTCAGACATGGGGGTAAAAGAGGGGGAGGTGTGGCATTACTTGTCAAGGATAGCATTACAGTGGTGGAAAGGACGATGGAGGAAGATTTGCCGTATGAGGTAGTTTGGGCTGAGGTTAGAAATAGGAAAGGTGAGGTCACCCTGTTGGGTGTTTTCTACAGGCCTCCCAATAGTCCGAGAGAAGTAGAGGATAGTATTGCGAGGATGATTCAGGAGAAGAGTGAAAGTAGCAGGGTGGTTGTTATGGGGGACTTTAACTTCCCAGATATTGACTGGGAAAGCTATAGCTTGAGTTCGTTAGATGGGTTGGTGTTTGTCCAATGTGTGCAGGAGGGTTTCCTGACACAATATGTAGACAGGCCAACAAGAGGTGAGGCTATACTGAATTTGGTTCTAGGTAATGAACCAGGCCAGGTGTTAGACTTGGAGGTAGGTGAGCACTTCGGGGACAGTGACCACAACTCGGTGACTTTTACCTTAGTGATGGAGAGGGATAATCGTGCACTGCAGGGCAAGAGCTATAGCTGGGGGCAGGGAAATTATGATGCGGTGAGGCATGACTTAGGATGCATGGATTGAAAAAACAGGCTTCAGGAGAAGAACACTAATGATATGTGGAGATTGTTCAAGGAACACCTATTGAGTGTCCTTGATAAGTATGTACCAGTCAGGCAGGGAGTGAAGGGTCTTGTGAGGGAGCCGTGGTTTAATAGGGAATTGGAATCCCTTGTGAAAGGGAAGAGGGCGGCCTATGTAAGGATGAAGCGTGAAGGTTCAGTTGGGGCGATTGAGAGTTATAAGGTTGCCAGGAAGGATCTGAAGAGCGAGCTAAGAGCAGCGAGAAGGGGACATGAAAAGTCCTTAGTTGGTAGGATTAGGGAAAACCCAAAGGCTTTCTATAGGTATGTCAGGAATAAAAGGATGACTAGGGTAGGTATCGGTCCAGTCAAGGATAGTAGTGTGAAGTTGTGCGTGGAGGCGGAGGAGATTGGTGAGACACTAAATCAATACTTTTCGTCAGTATTCACTCAGGAACGGGACTCTGTTGCTGGTGTGAATATTGAGTCACAAGTGATTAGAATGGATGGCCTTGAAGTATGTAGGGAGGAGGTTTTGGGAATACTGGAAAGGATGAAAATAGATAAGTCTCCTGGGCCTGATGGCATTTACCCTAGGATCCTCTGGGAAGCTAGGGAGGAGATAGCAGAGCCATTGGCCTTGATTTTTATGTCGTCATTGTCAACGGGAATAGTACCAGAAGACTGGAGGATAGCGAATGTGGTCCCCTTGTTCAAGAAGGGGAGTAGGGACAGCCCGAGTAACTATAGGCCAGTGAGTCTCACTTCTGTTGTGGGCAAAGTCTTAGAGAGAATTGTAAGGGATAAGATTTATGAACATCTGGATAGGAATAATGTGATCAAGGATAGTCAGCATGGTTTTGTGAAGGGCAGGTCGTGCCTCACAAACCTTATTGAGTTCTTTGAGAAGGTGACCAAGGAAGTGGATGAGGGTAAAGCAGTAGATGTGGTGTATATGGATTTTAGCAAGGCGTTCGATAAGGTACCCCATGGTAGGCTAATGCAAAAACTATGGAGGTATGGCATTGAGGGTGCATTAGAGGTTTGGATTAGGAATTGGCTGGCTGGAAGGAGACAGAGGGTAGTAGTTGATGGACTAAGTTCATCTTGGAGTGCAGTTACTAACGGTGTACCACAGGGATCTGTTTTGGGACCGTTGCTGTTTGTCATCTTTATAAATGATCTAGAGGAGGGGCTTGAAAGCTGGGTGAGCAAGTTTGCGGATGACACAAAGGTCGGTGGAGTTGTGGACAGTGAAGAAGGATGTGGCAGGTTACAGCGGGATATAGATAGGTTGCAGAGCTGGGCAGAAAGGTGGCAGATGGAATTCAATGTAGCTAAGTGTGAAGTCATTCACTTTGGTAGGAGTAACAAGAAGATGGATTACTGGGCTAATGGTAGGCTACTTGGTAGTGTGGATGAGCAGAGGGATCTTGGTGTCCATGTACACAGATCTCTGAAAGTTGCCACCCAGGTAAATAGTGCTGTGAGGAAGGCATATGGTGTACTGGGCTTTATTGGTAGAGGAATTGAGTTCCGGAGTCCTGAGGTCATGTTGCAGTTGTATAAGACTCTGGTGCGGCCTCATCTGGAGTATTGTGTGCAGTTTTGGTCGCCATACTATAGGAAGGATGTTGAGGCATTGGAACGAGTGCAGAGGAGGTTTACCAGGATGTTGCCTGGCATGGTAGGAAGATTGTATGAGGAAAGGCTGAGGCACGTGGGGCTGTTCTCATTGGAGAAAAGAAGGTTTAGGGGAGATTTGATAGAGGTGTATAAGATGATTAGGGGTTTAGATAGGGTAGACACTGAGAACCTTTTACCGCTAATGGAGTCAGCTGTTACTAGGGGACAAAGCTTTAAATTAAGGGGTGGTAGGTATAGGACAGATGTTAGGGGTAGATTCTTTACGCAGCAGGTTGTGAGTTCATGGAATGCCCTGCCAGTAGCAGTGGTGAACTGTCCCTCTTTATGGTCATTTAAGCAGGCATTGGATAGGCATATGGAAGTTATTGGGCTAGTGTAGGTTAGGTAGGATTTGGTCGGCGCAACATCGAGGGCCGAAGGGCCTGTACTGCGCTGTATTTTTCTATGTTCTATGTTCTATGTATGTTCTATGAAACTGGTTGGGATTCTATTCACTGGAATTTAAAAGAATTTGAGGTGATCTCATTGAAGCATGCAGGATTTTTAAGGGGCTTGATAGGGTAAATGCTGAGAGGATGTTTCCCCTCATGGGAGAGGCGCGGACCAGAGGACATTGTCTAAGAATAAAGGGGCGCCAATACAAGACGGAGATGGGGGTGAGTTTTCTTCTCTGAGGCTTAAGTGTTTGGAACTCCTTGTCACAGAGAGCTGTGAGAACAGAATCCTTATACACATTTGAGGCTGAGATAGATTAGATTAGATTACTTACAGTGTGGAAACAGGCCCTTCGGCCCAACAAGTCCACACCGACCCGCCGAAGCGCAACCCACCCATACCCCTACATTTACCCCTTACCTAACACTACGGGCAATTTAGCATGGCCAATTCACCTGACCCGCACATCTTTGGACTGTGGGAGGAAACCGGAGCACCCGGAGGAAACCCACGCAGACACGGGGAGAACGTGCAAACTCCACACAGTCAGTCCCCTGAGTCGGGAATTGAACCCGGGTCTCAGGCGCTGTGAGGCAGCAGTGCCACCCACTGTGCCACCGTGCCACCCACTGTGCCACCGTGCCATCCAGATAGATAGGTTCTTGATCATTAGGAGGATCAAGAATTGCAGGCAAAATCCAGGTAAGTGAATGTGAGCAATGTCAGATCAGTAATGATCCTATTGAATACCAAAGAGGGATGAATGCTACTCAAGCAGCTGAATGGCCTACTCCTGTTTCAATTCATGTTCTGATTAGTGAGTACCTTTGTGTTTGTGTGATTTCTGAGCCCTCTGAATTACTGATGAGATCCATGCTCCTTTGGATGTAGGTTTGCTCGCTGAGCTGCAAGGTTCATTTCCAGACGTTGGAAGGAACAAACACAAGAGGCTGTAGATTTGAAATGATCCATGAAAGCAGTAAGGGTGAAGTGAAGAGAAACGTTTTCACTCGGAGTGGTTAGGAGGTAGAATGCACTACTGGAGGTGTGGTAGAGGCAGGTTCAATGGAGACGTTTTATTTTATTTATTTATTTATTGTCACATGTATTTTGTGACGCAATACAGTGAAAAGTGTTGTATAGTGTCACCGCTCTCCTGCGCCTTGTTAACAAGAGGAAAAATAAACCAAAAATAGAATACGAAGTCAGAAAAATAAATAAAGAAAGAAGGAAAGAGGTTCAACTTTACAATCTTCCTTGTTAAATGCTTCACATAGGCCAAAGGCCTTGAGGCCAGGCACGTGTTAGCCTGGAACGAAAGTCCCACTCTTCATTGCCACCTTGCTTTGAGAGTATATTGGACTTTTGTTTGGATAAAAATATTGTACAAAGGTATGCGAGAAAGCAGTGGATTGGCACTATGCAGGTATGATGGACTGAATGGCATCCTTCTGTGCACTGAGACCTGTCCTAAGATTTATTACCTTCCTCCCTAAAGTTACAAATACATTTTTTGATATGAATAGATCTCCAAGTTAGCCACACTGGAATCTTGAACTGCAACAGTTTAAAAAAGAACATAATGTTTACCATGGAACCATTGATGTAAAACTCATCTATTCACTAATATCCTTTCGAGAAGGAAAATTAACATTCTTACCTGCATGTGACTCCAGAACTACATTTTTTTTTAATGTTACCTTCATTTAAAAATGGCCTAGCAACCCATTCAATTGTCAGTTTCCTCCCTTCTCCTCATGTAGGAGATTGATTGGGTAAAATGATTACTTAACTTAATTTTTGATTAGCAATGGAGGTCTGGCTTTATCTTTCATCTTCCAGGGAGCTACAGCTCTTCTCCTTCCCTGGCTCACTATCAACTATCCCTTTGTCTCCCTGTCTTGCTCTGTCTCTGCATATTTGGTCACTCCTACCCCCTCCCACCCCCACTCCCTGTTATCAGCATAAACATCACCTTTCCTAGCCACTAGTTTTGGAGAAGAGTCACTGGACCCAAAACATTAACTCTTTTTCTCTGGACATATCTTGCCAAACCTGCTGAGTTTCTCCAACAACTTTGTTTTTTTTTGTTTCAGATCTTCAGCATCCACGGTTCTTTGCTTTATTTTCTTGGCAGTGTCTTACTTATTTTTTCAAACACCAACCAGCCAGGTCTGTTGGCTGTGCTGTAGATGAATTCACGGATGAATTCAAAACAAAGAACTATACAAGGTTCATTGCATAACTGTTCTTCTCTCCCTTTGGGCTCCATCTCCATCTACACAGCCTAATGCTGAGAACTATGTTTTAATTTCAAAACTTTCTCGAATTCTGGGAAACCACTTGAATAACTTAAACCCTATACTGGGAGAACTATGAACATCATGTCTAAAGTTCTTTCGTTAATTTAGACACCTGTCATTTTATGACTGGCACCCTTTCCTTCTGACTTTATTTGGTAAACACAAATTACCTTTTGACTTGTAATAGTATTAAGTTTGTGGTTTTCCAGCTTCCAGATATTTATCAGATTTCTACTGAATTTCCAATTAAAATTCAAGTTCTTACACTCAAAAGCTCCAGCTCAATAATACATAAAACATAAGTTACACGTAAAATGTTTTATTTCAGACAAACAAGTGTTATCAGTGTAGCCATCTTTGAAGATCTGTTTTCACCACTTCATCAAAATAACCTCCATTTCAATGCAAAATGTGTCTACCATTTTGTGAAACAAAGAATTTTACCAATCGCTTCCTTAGTTTGTTAAATTGTGATCATTTGATTTTTTTTCTGAAAGTATGATGAAGCCAATTTTAAATTTGCTAATTTCCCCCCTCATAATGTTTGTTGAATAAGATGGGGTGCACACAAAATTCTGCTCTGTAGTGCTGCTCAATTCAGTGCCATCACAGCCTGGAAAAAAGATGATGTAAGGACCACACCTTCTGATATAGTTTATTTGGTGTAGTAGTGTGTTACCTTCGCAAGGGTAATAGAAAAGATTTTCCATGCATGCTGGAGTTAGTAGCTAGCGATATCAGTCAGTTAGTCTGCTTGTTTCGATCTCACGTGTCCTAGCAATACCCTCTCTTTAAAAAATAATACACTCAGCTGTGTAAGGGACAAATAACACCCCTATGACCTCCGTCCACCCATCTCCATCAACACTGGCACCATTTAAAAGTATCAGCATGGACTTGCAGGTGAGCTCTTTGGACTTACTCTTGCAGCTATAATTTAATGTAGTAACAGTATTGTAGGATCTCATACAAATGCGTTGAGTTGGTAGGAAGTGGTATTGAAGTTTTGTGATGTGTTGAATGGATGTTGAAAGTCTATGAGCTTAAAAACCTGCACTCAGCTGCATTGAATTATCATGGAGAAAAAAAAATCCCTGGAAGCTTTTCATTCCCCAATGCCAACTGTTGCCAAAAATATTTCTCCCCTCAGCCCCTTCACCCTTAGACCACAAGTGCAAACATTTAGTAAAATTCACTGTCACCAATCTTTGAAACAAGCAATTCTACTGTTTCATTCACTTCTTCACTCCACAGCTCCAATTTCCCCATGTGCACCTTGCTTAAAGCTTCTTACTGCCCTTGTCCTAAATTTGTGCCAGTCTAATTATTCATCTATCTTCCAACTTGTACACTGAGCTTACTTTGTTCAAGAGACCTATTTTATGTTCTGTTGAACTCTATTCAATGTTTATTTCTCCAATCTAGTTTCTACCCATACACCTTTGAACATCTCAAATCAATTTCACAAAATGACAAATTCCATGAATGTCCATTGTACATCTTCTTGCCTTGTCCTTTTTAATGTCTTTGTAATCTTTAACATAGTCTGATTGTCTGTCGTCCTTTCACATCTCAGGACTGTCCTATTTTCTTTAACTCTGGAATGGGGCATCATAGATAATACTGGCATTTGTAGACCATCTTGACTGTCCAAATGGATAACTAAAGAATTGTAACAATTTATTTCTGTGTTAATATTATTAACGAAGTTTTCCAAAGATTTATCCTGACCTTTCTCCTTTTCTAATCTACACGCTGCCCTTTTTGACAGTACAATCTACATACACAAGGCAGCTTCTATGTAAACATGACAATGTTTTCAGGATGAGTGACGTTTTCCTTAATGTAAATATTGAGAAGGTCAAAATCATCACGTTAGGCCTTCCTACAAACAAAGTATCATTGCTCTTAGTTCTGTCCTCCTTGCTAGTCACTGTACCCAGTTGATTAATTCTTTGCACTATCTCCACACTCTAATCAATACTAAACTAAGTTTCTGCACCCATTTTGTCTCCTTTATAAATACCATGACCTGAAGAATAGTATATTGGAAAAGTTAACTCTGTTTCCACAATGCTGTCAGACCTGCTGAGTTTCTCAGCATTTTCTATTTTTATTTTTATCGACTTCCATTCCTTGTATGGCCTACTTCCGCTCCTGCTTCCGTGTATCCATTTCAGAAATTCTCGCCCGTATCTTTTGTTGGCACAGACTCTATGATTGCGCTATTTTCCTACATAGTCTTTCATCTGCACCCTGTAAATCTCAGCTCCTTGCACCCAAAATCCCGTTCCCCGTTTGTATTTGCTGTCATTGACCGACAATGACTGTTGGTCTGCCAAAACTCCAATTTAAAATTCTCATCGTTTATGTCTGGAAATCTCCTCATGCCCTTTTCCCTGACCATTGCTTCTGCAATCACACCCCAACACCACCACTTCCTAACTGTTCAGAATCCTTTGCTCCTCTGATTTTGGACTCTTACCCATTCCCCCTTTCTGACTTGTTCCCCCTCACCATCTGTAAATTCTCACCTTTCCTTTGTGACGCTCCTGAAAAGCTATTACGCTTTTGGTCACTCTTTTCAATATTGATTTTAGCTTAGTGTCTACTCTACTATGATTACACTTTAAAGTCCTTCAAATTGTTTCTGTACATAAAAAGCAAGCTGTTGCAGAATCTACATTCAAAGCTTTATTACAAATTTTGTTTTAATTTAAAAATCAATTTAAATATTTTAAAACAAAGGCAATGTTTGAGAATATTGTGCGAAATTAATATTTCTAAATACACCTTTAGAAACACAGAAATCTGCTAAACTCTATTTGTTTGATGCTATTTGCACAATCTTTGAGAAATGATTGCCTGACTGCTACCAAATTCAATACAACACATGGACAGAATGCTGACAGGAATATTAACTGGGGCAGGCTGGCAATATGGAATATAGATGAGTTTTTTAGACTGCAGAGCACAACACTGATCTATAGACTTCTCACTTCATAATAAATCACTGGTTCCAGACAGCTCTGCGCACTTAGGATATTGTTTAATGTAGTATCAAATGTAACAGTTATGTGAATATTACAAAAGGTATTGTGTAGGTTTGTCTTGATGTCAAGAATAGAAATTAAATTGTACATGACTCGGAATATGCATTTAAATTCAACATCATTTATTCTATTTCTTGCAAGATAAAGGAGCTGTATATTACCTTGATAAATAATGCAAGTAATATTTAACTGATAAATTACTTTTTGATGGCAAGGTTGTTGCTGTATGAATCACATGCGTAGCTTTTTCATGAATATGGTGATTTTTTTTCTCTCTCTATTGGAAAACAATTACCTGTGTGAGAAGAATTCCAAGGGTGACATTCCAAATAAAGCATCTGAAAATTTCTCTGTGAAGCTGTCTCTAATTATTTTGTGATTGTATTGTCCAATGTTTTAATTGCTCGATTCTAATCCATATTTAAAATAACTGTTAATTGTACTTTTTTGACCTTCATTCATTATGAAGCAACCTTACTGCGCTGAGCAAAATTTAAGTCATTTTAAGAATATGCTTGCATTTTGATTGATGGTTAATTGTTGGAATTGCCAATTTTGATTGCAGAGTAATGTGTAAAACCATGGGAAAATTTAGAAATTAAAGGAATTAATCCTGGTCAACCCTGAAAATGGGCATAGAGGTCACAATATGGGATTAGCTGATTTCAAGGGATATCCTTTCACGATTGTGAGAGTTGGTGGCATGGAATGGACCACAACTAATCAACATCAAGTTCAACAGATTTAGGGCTGGAGGCACCTTCTCCCATGGCCTTACTCCAACCCCCACACACCAGGCCTTGTTGTCAAATGGTCTGCTATTACACACAAAGCATTGTGAACTACTAATCATCACCATTAATGGCTATTCACTCTCCTAGGCTGATTATTACTCACTCTTGTCTGTCTGACTGTTCTTCACTCTTTTTGGGCTCTATCTCCACCCAGCAATTACTCCTTACTCCCTCCCTCCACCCTATCTTCTGCATAAAAAATCAGCGTTTTCCTAGCTACCATCAATTCTGAAGAATGGTTGCTCACCCTGAAATGTTAACTCTGATTTCTCCCCATAGGTGCTGCCAGACCTGCTGAGCTTTTCCAGCAATTTTCATTTTTGTTTTTGATTTTTAACACCTGCTTCCTTTAATACTTCAGGGCTCCTCAAAAGCAGTCCAAGCAACAAATGCTTTATTTTGGCATATCAGTCATCTGTTCGATCACATTCTGTGTAGCAGAGCAGTTTGAGTTGTAGAGCTGTGTGTGGGTTGTCGACTGCAGTCAGTCATTATGTTGTTCGCTATCATTTGGCTTGCCAAAGCAGATTAAATGCAAATGGCAGCACAGAATAGTGCAGAAGGAAGATATCATGGAAGCTGTCATGGTATTGAGCATTGATCTACTTGAGTGCCTATGTGCAGCCATATACTGACAGAGGTCTGAAGGAAAGGAATCTCTTTTGGTTACAGTGCATTGCAGAGTTGTTATTTGACTTGTAAAGCAATTATCTGTTCAGTCCATGGCAACCAGCAATCTTCTGAAGCTGCCTGCTCATTCCACCTATGTTTCTCTGACCAGAAGATGAAGTGTAGTTGGTTCTCATTAAACAGAGTATGTTGATGATCTGTCTAATGCACTAGTGAACAACAAACTGCACGATGTTGCCGATATCACCAACACCTGCCTGGAAAGAGCCCAATATCGAAATGTTCTTAGCCACAGCTACTGGTACTTTGAGTTATTCATTGTGGCTTTAGCAGGTGGTAGAGAGGACAGCTTTACTGACTTACAGAGCCTGGGATCAGGAGGTAAATTAGGGCTGGGCCCTGTGGCTCTGTGTTTGGGTGTGGGGGAAGGTCTATTGTTTAAGGCAGGATTTGGGAGTGGAATGTTTGTGTGCTTGGGTCAGGGGTGAGGGAGTCGATGTGGTCATGTCAAGGTGGGGATTGCTGTACTCAGTTTGGAGGTCTCACAGGGACTGGGTCACAGTGGTTGGCCCAGGGGCTGGGCTAAAAACAGCACTGGGGCCCACTATTTTCTGTTGCTGGTCCTGTCTGCAGATGCTTCACTCACAGGATGCTCAAGAAACCAATCCAGAGTGGATATGACCTCCCAGTGAGAGTCTCTTGCTCCACTCTGCATTGTCTCAATCTCCAAGTTATGCTGTAATCTAAGAAGAATGCCTAATACTGCATCACTGAGAGCAACTGGTTAGGGCAGAAGTCCTGAAATTAGGATAAAGTCTTTCAGTATCTGCCAGATCTCGCCCTGCAGACTTCAGCAAATTTAAAATCCTTCAGAAAGCCCCATACAATTATACAATAAAAGTAACAGCCACTAGACGTCAGTCAGCAACTAAACTTGAGTGAGCTCATGATTCCTTTAAATAACACTGTGGGTGCAGGCCATTGTGAAGAAAGGGTGTGCTGCCCCTTCCTGTACCATAAGCTTCTTCACTTACTCTCTGGTTATCTCTCTGGTTACTTTGCAGATTGTCTCCTTATCACACTCTAGATGTTTCTAAGTTTATAGAATATACCTAGTAAAGTGACCATATCCTCTTCGTTGTCTGTTGTTGATTTCTGTCATTGCCACTTGAGGACTTCCTCTCTTTTCAACATCGCAATGTGTTCCCTAACCGGTATTGCCACTCAATCTATTTAGCTTCCCTTTCTTTTCTGAACACTTCATATCCTTGAATGTGAAATACCCAGATCTAACCATGTTTTTCTCATCGTTTTTTTCTTGTCACTACTTCATATTCCCACACTGCTGTTAGTGCTTGTGACTCATCAAATGTATTCACTACAGTCTATATTTACACTGACACATGATAATCTTACCTCCAATATTCCTCCTTGTCCCTCCTAGCCGACACATATTTAATATTTACTATTTCCTTGCCCAACACTGTTCAATACGTTTGACTTTCTTCACCTTTATTCCTCATTTTGTTTCAGTATGCTGGTGTCTATACCTTTGCCAATTTAATTTAAACTCTCTTCTAACAAAATAGTGAACCTCAGAGGACGTTGGTTTCAATCCTGATAAGGTGCAATCAATCCCTTTTGAATGGATGCTTTCTGCTGCAGAACTGGTTCCAGTGCCCTTAGACTCTGAAGTCCTCCCTCCTGCACCATGCCTTAAGCCACACTTTAATATTCTTCATCTTCCCATTTCTACTGTTGCTGGTGAGTGACATTTGAAGTACTCCAAAAATTACTACCTTTTGAAACCCGAATTTTCTCCCTAACCTAAAAATCTGACCACTGGGCATCAATAACTGTCTTTGTCTCTGTCTCTCTTTCTCTGTCACATTCTGTCTCTCTTTGGGCATGTTGTCAGTTGAAGCAATCTCCAATGCTGAGCATCTCTTTGAGAATGGCAGACTGCTGGACTTCCTGTTACCTCCAACTCTTCCTGATGGCTGCTTATCTACAATCCTGCCCTCTTACTGCCTGTGTGCTGACTTCCTCATGAACCAGAAAAATCCAGGAAAATGTTCCACTTCTGTGATGGTAGTCATCATTCCTCTCAAGCACTGAGATACTAAGCTCAGACCGTAGGACATTAGCTCCTACATATGGAGTGTGCTGTCACAGACAACACAGGAATTGCAAGTAATAGGTCTTTGGCTGTCCGTGAATTTAAAAAAAAAATCTCTCTTTAACTATCTAGTTAGTATTTTGTTTAAACTATTAATCTTAGTATCTCAAGACATGCTCTATAATTATATGCTTATGAGTTGTTATACCTATCTTGACTTGTTTAAAAATTTTCAGCTCCAAATGTAATGGCAGGAAAAAATACTCACCAACTAATGATTTATCTGCTTTCCTTTAACATCCCACTTCGATTTTATTTTGAATGTAGTCAATTGGCTCAGAACTGACTCCGAGTTCCTTTATATCCCTTGTGGTCTTACTGCTGTCTTGTTCTTGGAGCTGCTGTTATTGGTCTCATTGTGATCTTGAAGCTGCTGTTGGAATTTTTTTTATCCTCCCACTGGTCTCACTGTGCGCTCATTCTTGGTGCTGCCATTCTTTCCTTCTCTCACTATGCTCATATTCTCATCCTCAATGCTATTTGCATTACAGGTTCACTCTCTCATTGTTGTGTCCTTGCCCCGGACCTGCTCCCACTGCATTGTGTCCTTCAGCTGGTCATACTGAGGTGCCAATAAGGGTAGAAAGAAAAAAAATCTGCTGGACATGTGGATTCCCCTCCCCACCCTGTTGTCATACATTTACTACACTGATAGGGGCATGGAAGGAAATCCCAGATGGGGCAATTGGAACAATTATCGCCCTCAGCAGCACATTTCTCCCATGATCCCTTGTGATATCAGGTGCAATGTTGGGAGAAGATTTCTCTCATTACACCCCTGTCCCCCTACATACCACGGATATTTCAGCAAAGTGAGAATGAAGTCTAAGATAATGCAAACATAGATCCTGAATTTTTAAAAGTTTGCTTATTCCTCCTTCTTTAGGAAAGAGAGGCAGTCACCATGCAAAGGTACATCTCACTGCATTGGGTAATGTGTAACTCCATGTAATTAGTGGGGGAAATACCAGGCCTTGGTTGGTTGGTTTGAGGAGTTGGAAATTAGAAAATGTCCAATATGTTCCCACCTCTTCTCACTTTTTTTTCTTGAGGACAGGCTAAGTGTGCTGGCCACTGCTTGCCTGGCAGGGACTGAAGCCGCGTGAAGCTGCAAAGGAACTAATGAGAAAGCAACTTCCTCATTGGAAGCCTGTTTTCCCAGCAGTGGGAGCTGTACATTAGTGAAATCACACCACAAGGGACTACCTCAGTGAACCAGAAGTTGTGAAAACATTGATCAGTTGGTGTGACCAGCTACAGAAATGGTTAGGCTGAGAGCTGCCTTGGAGATTGTTCCTTCAGTCAGTGAGTAGTGATTACTGTCTGACAGGTGAATGGGAATTGGCTCCAAGGCAATTCACCTGCTCAGCATTTTAGACCCCCTCTGCAGAATTTCCCAGCTGGCAGGGCATAGGAAATATTTATACAGCCCTACTGAAACCACCCCCACACCACCTCCTCCTCCCACCCGCCCCCCCACCCCAACCTCCACAATGTCCCACTGCATCATGGTCCAGTGTTATATGCTGCCTTCTTTGTCAACACATGCCCCTCTTGAGGCCAAACGGAGTACACAATGAGATGCCGGTGGAAGGAAGTCTAACCACCACAAGATGGTCAAGAAACAATGGACAAGCTGTCCTAATCTGTGCCTCCTGAGGTTCTGGCTCCACTAGCATTTGCATTATCATGCTGTCATCATCATCATCCAGACTACCTTCATAGTAGAGTAAGTTTCCATGTATTACTGGAGCCTGAGAGCTGTAACTAAAAGCCCACTCCCATAACACTGTGCCTCTGACTAACACTTTTTGTGACTTCCCCTCCAGCAGGGTGAGAAAGCAGGGAGATGGGATTTTTCTGAGCGGTTTATATTCTGAGATTTCAAGGTCGCATTTTTACATGATGTCTGTAAGACAAGGACAATAGGGTGAAGGGGAGAGTGAGCAATGGATGTTCAAACTGTGATGCAAAGTGCCTGCAAAAGGAGTGATAATTGGAGCTAGTCCTTAGGTGAGCTGTACAGAAGAACAATGGACAAGTCAGAGTGTTCCACATGGAATGCTGCATTGCACATCTTAGAAATGGACCCTTCAGTCTAACTCATCTGCACTAACCAGACATCCCAATCTGATCTAGTCCCATTTGCCAGCATCTGGCCCAAATCACTCTAAACCCTTTCCATTCATATACTTATCCAGGTCACTTTTAAATTTTGTAATTGTGCCAGCCTCCACCACTTCCTTTTGCAGTTCATTCGTTACATGTATACCCCCTACTCTCTGCATGAAAAAGTTAATCCTTGCCTCCTTTTTAAAAAATCATGCCCTCTCACCTTAAACCTATGCCCTCTAATTTTGGACTCCCCCAGTCAAGGCAAAAAAATTTTGTCTGTTTATCCTGTCCATGCCCCTTATGATTTTATAAACCTCTATAAGGTCACCCCTCAGCCTCTTACCATAGCCAAAACTCTCCAGTCCCAGCAACAATCTTTTCTGCACCCTCTCAAATTTCGCAAGATACTTCCTGGAGCATGGAGACCAGAATTGTATGCAATATTCTAAAATTGGCCTCACCAATATCCTGTACGACCACAACATGACATCCCAACTCCTATACTCAATGTTCTGACCAGTGAGAGCAAACATACCAAATGCCTACTTCATCACCCTGTCTACTTGAAACTCTACTTTCAAGGAACAATGCATCTGCACCCTGGGTGTCTTTGTTCAACAATACTCCACAGGGGCTTAACATTAGCAGTATAAGTGCTGCCCTGGTTTCCCTTAACAAAATGCAAAACTTCACGTTTATTTAAATTAAATTCCATCTGCCACTTCTTGGCCCATTGGCCCATCTGATCAAGGTCCCATTGTATTCAGAGATAATCTTCTTCACTGTCCACTACACCACCTATTTTTGTGTCATCTTCAAACTTACTAACTTAACTTCCTACCTAAATCATTTATATAAATGACAAAAAACAATGGACCCAGCACTGATCCTTGTGGCACACCACTGGTCACAAGCCTCCAGTATATAAAACAACCCATCACCACCTGATATCTCTTACCTTAAAGTCAATTTTGTATCCAATTGGCTAGCTCCATGGATTCTGTGATCTAACCTTACTAACTAGTCAACCATGTGGAACCTTGTTGAATGCTTTGCTGAAGTCCATATAGACACTATCTACTGCTCTGTCTTCATGAATCTTCTTTGTCATTTCTTCAAAACACTGAACCAAGTTGGTGAGTTACGATTTACCATGCACAAAGCCATGCTGACTATCTCTAATCAGTCTTTGCCTTTCCAAATGCATGTAAATCCTTCTATTAGAATGCCCTCTGCTAACTTACCTGTCGCTGACTTAAGGCTCATTGATCTATAATTGCGTCTTTTTCCAGCCTTTCTTAAATAATAGCACCACATCAGTCAACCTCCAGTGTTCTGGCACCTTAGCTGTGGTTATTGATGATACAAATATCTCAGCAGGGGGCCAAGTAATCTCTTTCCTAGCCTTCTACAGAGTTCTGGGAAACACTTGATCAGGTCCCAGAGATTTATCTACCTATGTATTTTAAGACGCTCAGCACCACCTCTTTGGTTACACAAACTATTTTCAAGACATCATTATCTATTACCCCAAGTTCACTAGCTTCCAAGTCCTTCTCCATCATAAATACTGATGGAAAATATTTAGGAGCACATGGTGAGGACAGTGCAAGAGAGAGAGAGAGAGAGAAAACCTGCACAATTACTGCCTTTGCTGTTTGAATTCATGTATCGCTGGACATGAATCTGGACAGGATGAGCCAATTGACCAAGGCACCCTGGTGCAGAAGGCCATTCAAGAGGGGGGAGCTAATAGACAAGTAGTGGTTATAGGGGATTCTATAATTAGGGGGACAGATAGTATCCTTTGCAAGCCGGATCGGGAGTCTCTCATGGTGTGTTGCCTGCCCGGTCCCAGGGTGCGGGACATCTCCGACCGGCTTGAAAGGATATTGGAGCAGGAGGGGGAGGATCCAGTTGTTGTGGTCCACGTTGGTACTAACAACATAGGCAAGACTAGGGTGGAGGACCTGTTTGGGGATTACGAAGCACTAGGCAGGAATTTGAAGCACAGGTCCTCAAGGGTCATAATCTCCGGATTACTGCCCGAGCCACGTGCCAATTGGCATAGGGACAAGACAATTAGGCAAGTAAACACGTGGCTAAGGGATTGGTGTGGGAAAGAGGGATTCCACTTCATGGGGCATTGGCATCAGTTTTGGAACAGGGGGGAATCTGTACCGTTGGGACGGTCTCCACCTGAACTGATCAGGTACCAATGTTCTAGCGAAGAGGATAAATAGGGTGGTCAGTAGGACTTTAAACTTCTGAGTTGGGGGGGAAGGGAAAGTGAAAGCGACAGGGAGTATGGCGTTAAACAGCAGGATAGTATGTGTCCAGGCGGATTTAAAATTGAGGCAGACTGAGAATGCAGAAAAAATCAAGGATAACTTAGGACATCATATGACTTCCAACATCTCTAATGATAAGAAAGTTAGCATTAAGGCACTTTACCTGAATGCTCGTAGCATTCATAACAAAGCCGATGAACTAATGGCACAGATAATAGTGAATGATTATGATGTGGTAGGCATCACAGAGACTTGGTTACAGGGGGGTCAGGACTGGCAGTTAAACCTCCATGGTTTTTCAACTTATCGAAAAGACAGAGAGGTGGGCAGAGGGGGTGGGGTTGCCTTGTTAGTTAAGAACAAATTAAATCAATGGTATTGAATGACATAGCGTCGGATGACGTGGAGTCTGTGTGGGTGGAATTGAGGAACCACAAAGGCAAAAAAACCATAATGGGAGTTATGTACAGACCTCCTAACAGTGGTCAGGACCAGGGGCGCAACATGTACCGGGAAATAGAGAAGGCATGTCAGAAAGGCAAGGTCACATTGATCATGGGAGACTTCAATATGCAGGTGGACTGGGTAAATAATGTTGCTAGTAGATCCAAAGAAAGGGAATTCATGGAATGCTTACAGGATGGCTTTTTGGAACAGCTTGTCATGAAGCGCACAAGGGAGCAGGCTATTCTGGACCTAGTGCTTTGCAATGAACCAGACTCTATAAAAGATCTTAAAGTAAGGGAATCCTTAGGAAGCAGTGGTCATAATATGGTAGAGTTCAGTCTGGAGTTTGAAAAAGAGAAGGCAAAATCGGATGTAATGGTGTTACAGTTAAATAAAGGTAATTATGAGGGCATGAGAGAGGAACTGACAAAAATAGACTGGAAGCAGAGGCTAACCGGGAAGACAGTAGAGCAAAAATGGCAGGAGTTTGTGGGTATAATTGAGGACACTGTACAGAGGTTCATCCCCAAGAAAAGAAAGATTATCCGGGGAGGGATTAGACAACCATGGCTGACAAAGGAAGCCAGGAAATGTATTAAAGAAAAAGAGAGATCCTATAAAGTGGCTAAGAACAGTGGGAAATCAGAAGATTGAGAAGGATCCAAAAACAAACAGAGGATAACAAAGAGTGTAATAAGAAATGAGAGGATCAAATATGAAGGTAGGCTAGCCAGTAATATTAGAAATGATAGTAAAAGTTTCTTTCAATACATAAGAAACAAACGACAGGCAAAAGTAGACATTGGGCCACTTCAAACTGATGCAAGAAGCCTAGTGATGGGAGATAAGGAAATAGCAGGAGAACTTAACAAGTACTTTGCATCAGTTTTCACAGTGGAAGACATGGGTAATATCCCAAAAATTAAAGGGAGTCACGGGGCTGAGTTGAGTATGGTTGCCGTTACGAAAGAGATAGTGCTAGAAAAGTTAAAAAGTCTTAAAATTGATAAATCTCCTGGCCCCGATGGGATACACCCTAGAGTTCTGAGAGAGATGGCTGAGGAAATAGCAGAGGCATTGGTTGAGATCTTTCAAGAGTCACTGGAGTCAGGAAAGGTCCCGGATGATTGGAAGATGGCTGTTGTAACCCCCTTGTTCAAGAAAGGATCAAGACAAAAGATGGAAAATTATAGGCCAATTAGCTTAACCTCGGTTGTTGGTAAAATTCTAGAATCGATCATTAAGGATGAGGTTTCTAAATTCTTGGAAGAGCAGTGTCTGATTAGAACAAGTCAACATGGATTTAGTAAGGGGAGGTCATGCCTGACAAACCTGTTGGAATTTTTTGAAGAGGTAACAAGTAGGTTAGACCAGGGAAACCCAGTGGATGTGGTCTATCTAGACTTTCAAAAGGCCTTTGATAAGGTGCCACACGGGAGGCTGCTGAGCAAGGTGAGGGCCCATGGTGTTTGAGGTGAGCTGCTGGGATGGATTGAGGATTGGCTGTCTAACAGAAGGCAGAGAGTTGAGATAAAAGGTTCTTTTTCAGAATGGCAGCCGGTGACGAGCGGTGTCCCGCAGGGTTCAGTGTTGGGGCTATGGCTATTCGCATTACATATTAATGATTTGGATGAGGGGACTGGGGGCATTCTAGCGAAGTTTGCCGATGATACGAAGTTAGGTGGACAGGCAGGTAGTACTGAGGACGTGGGGAGGCTATAGAAGGATCTAGACAGGTTGGGAGAGTGGTCCAGGAAATGGCTGATGGAATTTAACGTAAGCAAGTGCGAGGTCTTGCACTTTGGCAAAAAGAATAAAAGCATAGACTACTTTCTAAGTGGTGAGAAAATTAGTAAAGCCAAAGTACAAAGGGATGTGGGAGTGCTAGTCGAGGATTCTCTAAAGGTAAACATGCAGGTTGAGTCCGTGATTAAGAAAGCGAATGCAATGTTGTCTCTTATCTCAAGAGGGTTGGAATATAAAAGCAGAGATGTGCTACTGAGACTTTATAGGCCCTATTTGGAGTACTGTGTCCAGTTTTGGTCCCCACACCTCAGGAAGGACATACTGGCACTGGAACGGGTCCAGCGGAGATTCACACGGATGATCCCTGGAATAGCAGGTCTAACATATGAGGAACGGCTGAGGATCCTGGGATTGTATTCATTGGAGTTTGGAAGATTAAGGGGAGACTTAATAGAGACGTACAAGATAATACATGGCTTGGAAAGGGTGGATGCTAGGAAATTGTTTCCGTTAGGCGAGGAGACTAGGACCCGTGGACACAGCCTTAGAATTAGAGGGGGTCAATTCAGAACAGAAATGTGGAGACATTTCTTCAGCCAGAGAGTGGTGGGCCTGTGGAATTCATTGCCACAGAGTGCAGTGGAGGCCGGGACGCTAAATGTCTTCAAGGCCAAGATTGATAGATTCTTGTTGTCTCGAGGAATTAAGGGTTACGGGGAGAACGCTGGTAAGTGGAGTTGAAATGCCCATCAGCCATGATTGAATGGCGGAGTGGACTCGATGGGCCGAATGGCCTTACTTCCACTCCTATGTCTTATGATCTTATGACATTGGAGTGCGTCTGGAAAAATTAGCAAACAGTGAAATTCACAACTAATCTTGGAGGAACCTGTCACAGCATAGATTCAAAAAAGTTAATCATTGTGTTAAATGTGTCCAATTGAAAGGTTGCAATAGTGAATAGGGTGGGTTCTTTCTTGATTATATGTTTTTTGTCTCTTGATTAAACTTAAAATTATAATCCATAACTAATAATTTAACCTGGGGCAGTGTTTGTAGAGGAATAAAATGGAGTTATTTTCTGGGTCTGTCGACTATGAAGGAGCAAAAATGGCTTTTAGTACAGTGATATGTACTTCTTGTCAGATGTGGAAGTTTAAAGAGAGTTTAAGGGTTACTGTGGATTATATCTGCCATAAATGCTGTTGGATGCAAATCTTATCATATCGAATGGATCAGTTGGACAGACAGTTAGAAGGGATGAGGAATTTGCAACAGCAACAGTATATGATGGATGGCAGTTATAGGAAGGGGGGAAAGTCTCAGATACAGTCACATAGATGGATTAACTCCAAGTAAGGTAAGAGAGGTAGGCACCTAGTGCAGGAGCCTTTTGTGGATATACCCATTTCAAACAGAACTAGAATTAGATTAGAATTAGATTACTTAGTGTGGAAACAGGCCCTTTGACCCAACAAGTCCACACCGACACGCCGAAGCGCAACCCACTCGCTGTTTTAGAAAATGTAGGGGGTGATAGATTCTATGGGGAACGCAGCACGTACAGTCAAGTTTCTGGTATTGAGACTGGCTCTAATGCAACGAGGGGTATGTCGGCTTCCAAGAGATCAATTGTATTAGGGGATTCTGGCCGAGGTACAGACAGACGTTTCTGTGGCCAGCAGCGAAAAAGCAGAAAGGTGTGTTGCTTCCCTGGTGCCATGATCAAGGGTGTCTCATAGAGGGTGCAGAATGTTCTCACGGGGGAGAGGGGCCAGCAAGAGGTCATTGTCCACATTAGAACCAATGATATAGGAAGGTTAAGATTCTGAAGGGAGATTACAGAGAGTTAGGCAGAAATTTAAAAAGAAGGTCCTCAAGAATATTAATATCTGGATTACTCTCAGTGCTATGAGCAAGTGAGGGCAGGAATCAGAGGATAGAGCAGATGAATGCATGGCTGAGGAGCTGGTGAATGGGAGGATTCACATTTTTGGATCATTGGAATCTCTTCTAGGATAGAGGTATGGAAATGATGAATTGCACCTAAATTGGAAGGGGACTAAAATACTGACAGGGAGATTTGCTAGAGCTGCTCGGGTGGATTTAAAGTACTAAAGTGTGGGGTGGTGGGGGAGGTGGGGTGGACCCAGGGAGATAGGAAAGAGATCAATCTGAGATTGATACATTTGAGAACAGAAGCGAGTCAGTCAAGGTAGGACTAATAAATTAAACTGCATTTATTTCAATGCAAGGGGCCTAACAGGGAAGGTAGATGAACTCAGGGCATGGTTAGGAACATGGGACTGAGATATCATAGCAATTACAGAAACATGGCTCAGGGATGGATGGGACTGGCAGCTTAATGTTCTAGGAAAAAAAAGCTTCAGGAAGGATAGAAAGGGAGGCAAGAGAGGAGGGGCGGGGGGTGACATTTTTGATAAAGGATAGCATTATAGCTGTGCGGAGGGAGGATATTCCCGGAAATACATCCAGAGAAGTTATTTGGGTGGAACTGAGAAATAAGAAAGGGATGGTCACCTTATTGCGATTGCATTATAGACCCCTAATAGTCAGAGGGAAATTGAGAAACAAACTTGTGAGGAGATCTCAGTGATCTGTAAGAATAATAGTGTGGTTATGGTAGGGGATTTTAATTTTCTAAACATAGACTGTGACTGCCACAGTGTTAAAGGTTTAGATGGAAAGGAATTTGTTAAGTGCATACAAGATAATTTTCTGATTCAGTATGTGGATGTACCTACAAGAGAAGGTGCAAAACTTGGCCTACTCTTGGGAAATAAGGCAGGGCAGGTGACTGAGGCATCAGTGGGGGAGCACTTTGGGGCCAGTGATCATAATTCTATTAGATTTAAAATAGTGATGGAAAAGGATAGATCAGATCCAAAAGTTGAAGTTCTAAATTGGATAAAGGCCAATTTTGATGGTATTAGGCAAGAACTTTCGAAAGCTGATTGATTGGGGGCAAATGTTCTCAGGTAAAGGGACGGCTGGAAAATGGGAAGCCTTCAGAAATAAGATAATGAGAATCCAGAGAAAGTATATTCCAGTCAGGGTGAAAGGAAAGGCTGGTAGGTATAGGGAATGCTGGATGACGAAAGAAATTGAGGGTTTGGTTAAGAAAAAGAAGGAAGCATATGTAAGGCATAGACAGGGTAGATCAAGTGACTCCTTAGAAAAGTACAAAGGAAGTAGGAGTATACTTCAGACGGAAATCAGGAGGGCAAAAAGGGGACATGAGATAGCTTTGGCAAGTAGAATTAAGGAGAATCCAAAGAGTTTTTACAAATACATTAAGGAAAAAAAGGGTAACTAGGAGAGAATAGTGCCCCTCAAAGATGAGTAAGGCGGCCATTGTGTGGAGCCGAGGAAAATGGGGGAAGATACTAAATGAATATTTTGCATCAGTATTTACTGTGGTAAAGGATATGGAAGATATAGACTGTAGGTAAATAGATGGTGACATCTTGCAAAATGTCCATATTACAGAGGAGGAAGTGCTGGATGTCTTGAAATGGGTAAAGGTGGATAAATCTCCAGGACCTGATCAGGTGTACCCGAGAACTCTGTGGGAAGCTAGAGAAGTGATTGCTGGGCCTCTTGCTGAGATATTTGTATCATCGATAGTCACAGGTGAGGTACTGGAATGCTGGAGGTTGGCAAACGTGGTGCCACTGTTTAAGAAAGGAGGTAAGGACAAGCCAGGGAACTATAGACCAGTGAGCCTGACGTTGGTGACGGGCAAGTTGTTGGAGGGAATCCTGAGGAACAGGAAGTACATGTATTTGGAAAGGCAAGGACTGATTAGGAATAGTCAACATGACTTTGTGCGTGGGAAATCATGTCTCATGAACTTGATTGAGTTTTTTGAGGAAGTAACAAAGAGGATTGGTGAGGGCAGAGTGGGAAATGTGATCTGTGTGGACTTCGGTAAGGCGTCATGGGAGACTGATTAGCAAGGTTAGAGCTCTTGGGATACAGGGAGAACTAGCCATTTGGATACAGAACTGGCTCAAAAGTAGAAGACAGAGAGTGGTGGTGGAGTGTTATTTTTCAGACTGGAGGCCTGTGACCAGTGGAGTGCCACAAGGATCAATGCTGGGTCCTCTACTTTTTTTTATTTACACAAATGATTTGGATGAGAGCATAAGAGGTACAGTTAGTAAGTTTGCAGATTACACCAAAATTGGAGGTGTAGTGGACAGCGAAGAGGGCTACCTCAGATTACAGCAAGATCTGGACCAGATGGGCCAATGGGCTGAGAAGTGATAGAGTTTAATTCAGATAAATGTGAGGTGTTGCATTTTGAGAAAGCAAATCTTAGTAGGACTTATACATTTAATGGTAAGGTCTTAGGGAGTGTTGCTGAACAGAGAGACCTTGGAATGCAGGTTCATAGCTCCTTGAAAGTGGAATTGCAGGTAGATAGGATAGTGAAGAAGGCATTTGGTATGCTTTCCTTTATTGATCAGAGTATTGAGTACAGGAGTTGGGAGGTCATGTTGCAGCTGTACAGGACATTGTTTAGGCCACTGTTGGAATATTGCGTGCAATTCTGGTCTCCTTCCTATTGGAAAAATGTGAACTTGAACGGGTTCATAAAAGATTTACAAGGATGTTACCAGGGTTGGAGGATTTGAGCTATAGGAAGAGGCTGCACTGGCATGGAGCATCGGAGGCTGAGGGGTGACTTATAAAGGTTTACAAAATTGAGGGGCATGGATAGGATAAAAAGGCAAAGTCTTTTCCCTGGAGTCGGGGAGTCCAGAACTAGAGGGCATAGGTTTAGGGTGAGAGGGGAAAGATATAAAAGAGACCTAAGGGGCAATCTTACACAGAGTGGTACAGATATGGAATGAGCTGCCAGAGGAAGTGGTGGAGGCTGATACAATTACAACATTTAAGAGGCATTTGGATGGGTATATGAATAGGAAGGGTTTGGAGGGATATGGGCTGGGTGCTGGCAGGTGGGACTAGATTGGGTTGGGATATCTGGTCAGCATGGACGGGTTGGACCGAATGGTCTGTTTCCATGCTGTAAATCTCTATGACTCTATAACTCTATATATTTTGTATCTCATCTGTAACACTGCTGTGCCTTTAAGAGGATATTTTATCCTGGTTTCTTTTAAAGAGAAAGTGGGGGACAGGTGGAGAGCAATCTATGAGAAAATAAACAATTTGTGAAACCTTGGGTGTTTTTTAAATTTCGGATCAAAAGAAGCAGCCTGAGTGGGTGTTGTCGAACTCTCGTGGAACCAGGACTTTTAGATGATTCAGCAGTTCTTGTTCGGGGATCTCAGCTGGGTTGGAAGGCAGTGAATCCCTCCTGGCTGCTATACACTCTCCGTTTTCTCTGAATGTTTTTCCTCCTAAGATGCTGGAGTTGCATGTGAGGCAATTCTGTTATCTGAATTTCCTTTTTGCAAAGGGTGTATTTATGGCATGCCTCTATACTGGAACAGTTATTGTTTTGTAGTAAAGCCTATTATTCTGTTAAGTTTTCCAATAGATTAAGTTATCCCATGTTCCTCTTTCTTTTGTTGTATTATAATGATACTGTTTGAATAAATTATGTTTTGCTTAACGTCAAGTGGTTTGATCAATGGAATTCCACCTGGAACACAACGTCTCACATTGACCTTTAAAATCCAGAAATGTTACCATCTATGCGACCTTATTAATATATTTTCAGGGGACCTGGTCTGGTCTGTAACATACCCAGCGCCTGTGGTTCTAAACATAAATGGGCATGCTGATTTTTAAGTAGATCTATTCTCTCCCTAGTTACTCTTTTCCCTTAATGTATCTATAGAATCTCTTTGGATTTTCCCTATTTCTATTTGTGAAAGCTATCTCATGTCCCTTTTTTATCCTCCTGATTTCCATCTTAAGTATATTTCTACTGCCCTTATACTTTTCGAGGGATTCACTCAGTCCCAGTGTCTATACCTAATAATGTCTCCTTTTTCCTGACCAGAGCGTCAATTTCTACAGTCATCCAGCATTCCCTATAATTCCCAGCATTGCCATTTACACTAACAGAATACTGTCTCTGAGCTCTTGTTACCTCATCCTTAAATGATCCCACTTCCCAACCATCCCTTTACCTTTAAATTGCTTCTCCCAAACAACTTTTGAAAGTTCCTCTTAAATAATTGACCTTCCTCCAATTTAGAAGTTTAATTTTTCGATCTGTTCTATCTTTTTTCCATAACCATGTGAAAACAAATAGAATTATGATCACTGGTCCCAAAGTGCTCCCACACTGATCTCTCAGTCACTTGCCCTGCCTTATTTCCCAACAGAAGTTCAAGTATTGTTCCTTCTTTAGTGGATACATCCACATATTGAATAAGAAAGTTTTCTTGTTCACACTTAACAGTATGATAGTCCCAGTCTATTTTTGGAAAGTTAACATGTCCTGCCATTGCAATCTTGCTATTCTTACGGATGTCTGAGAACTCCTTATATATTTGCTTCTCAATTTCCCATTGACTACTGGGGGCCTTATAAAAAAAAAACTGACCAAAGTGATCGTCCCTTTCTTATTTCTCAGTTCCACCCATATAACTTCAATGGACGATCTCCCAGGAATAACCTCCCTGAGTACGGCTGTAATATACTTCCTAATCCAACAGCACTTCCCCTCTTCACTTGCCTCCTACTCACCTTCACGTCCTGTCCTTCTGAAGTCCTGCATCCACTTGGTTTATAGGTTTCACCCTCCCATAACTGATTACTCAGGATTGGGAGGACAATTCGTTTGGCCTGAGAAAGAGAAACTGGGAGTTCAACTGCTTCATCAAATGGGTTCATGACCTGAAAATGGTTGTAATGACTAGGAAAATAATTCAGCCTATTATTTCTCTCCTACAATCAAATATTTTCAAGTGACAGTCTTTTTAAACATGGAATACAGAACAGGCATCACAAACAATAAAGGTTGAATCTAAATTAGTCTGGAGCATAATTCATGTGGCAGACTTGTCAATGATGGATGCAGAAAGCAATCTTATTGCAATATTTGCCCCCAGCATCTTCTCCAGATTGACGTATGACATCAGCATTCCTGATTTGCTGAACTAGTTTGTCAACTAGCTTCAAATATACAGGTTTCAAGTTTCATCGATGCTATTTCAAGTAAGCCTCAGTATCTCACTGTGTTTGGTCTCTAGATTAATTTGCTTAAGTCATAAAATACTTTAGGGAAAAAGAATGCAAGACTGAACATCAGTTTTATTGTTAAGATTGACATTGACAGCAGAAAGAAAATACAGCAATTTTAAAAGGCACATATAGGGACTCATTAACATACAAATGAGCTCTGCTGCCTGAACCACTGTGATCTTCAGTTGTTCTGAAAACCTATCCCAGCTGTCTTTTATGTCACACAAATTTGGTCTCAATCTATTTCCTCAGAATTAAAAACAATGTATTCCTATGTTAAATTTTCAAATTAACCTGCTGTTTTCATTAAGTTGATTTGAATCAATTTAATCTTGCCCCACACTCCAAATTTTTGTTTGTTCTTTTTAAAACTTGTCTTATTTTAATTTTGATGTGTTTCCATTTCCAAGGGCTGTTGTGCAATCTTCCCCTGGTCATTTAAAAAGAAAACAATCTTTTTTCAATTTCTGTCTTTTCCCATGAATGCTTCTCGGCAAGTTATAAAATAACCTTTCTACAATGCTCCAGTGAATTGATTTGTTTTGTTATCTGTTTGCTATGCAAACTGAAACTTTATACATTTTCAAGTTCTGTCTCAATAGTTTGAGTAGATGGTAAAATAAAATCTCATGATAGCTATATTGCTTTTATTAGTATTCGAACATAATTCAACATTAATAGCTAATATATTATTATTTTAAGAGTAAATGATTAAAATATCCATTTATATTCTTCAAATGATATGCATAGAATATGAAAAGAAGAAAATTACAGTTTTGGAATCTAATTTCTCTGTACTGTAGCTAAACATGAAATCCCAGTGGTTCATCAATTTAAATTAAGGCTTTGAGCTGGTGAGTACCTTTAATATTGTTAGGAATAAGACAGAAGCCCTGCAGACATGGGAGGTTGCCCCACTGTGCGCATGTAGTCACCACCCAATGCCCCAGATTTCAGATCTGATCAAGCAGTGATGTATTTGATTGTCATTGTATTGAAGTGAATTACCTCTGGGAAGGAGCTAATTTACAGCACAAGATGAGTTGAGAGTTAAAAAAAAACAGCAGCTCTCCATCATAACTAATTCATTAAATGTCGAACTGTAGATATGTGGGATTAGGCTTCTTAAATCAATGTGCTATCTTTTAAATTTGATGACATGTAAAAACTGAATAAGTCTTTTTCAGGATGAGTTTGCGTGTGTATATTTTAAGGTTATGGTCTAATAAGATCAGACTTTTTGAAAAGGTCCTAATATTAGATTAAGACCCAAAGGTTTCATTTATTTAAATTACTATTGGAAAACTATTCATAAGCTTGTTACATAACATGGGCCTAGGGTTTCTGCTTTGAGTGAAAATGGTATCCAAATCATGCTCATTTTGGGAATCTTAATTTTTCAAGTTTCCACTCAATCTCACTGGCATATTGGACCAATGCAATTGGACAGTATTTCAGACCTAAAATCAAAATGTTCACCTTAAAAATATTGAGGAGTTGGAAGTCGGTTCTGTTTAATAGTAAAGCTGAAAATGGGTTTATCACATAAGTTTAATCAGGTGCCTAGTCCACCAGCTGGGAGCAATCCAATTTTAAATAGCAGAATATTGTTTAAACATGGAAACAACCAGAGTACAACAGTCAGTTTCTTCATCGAACTGGGAGGAAAAGACCTATTTGATGTAGGGCCTGGGGACATTGGCTTATGGATGAATTGATAACGTAGTGTGCAGCAGCTTTTAGAGCATGTGGGGCCCAATTCTAGTAAGATGTATTTTAAAATACAACAAAAACAGGAATTTGATTTGAATTGAATGTAATTTGCACTTAAAATTCTCCAGTCTTTTGCACCTGCTTCGCTTGGGGATTGATGCTGTAAAAAACAATTTAATCAAGTGGAAATCCTTGTGCCATGATGTTTTTGTGGCATAAATAATGCTTAATACGATTTATATAATTAGAACTTTGGTTTCTGTAGTTCATACAACATACCTAGGTGTGGTAGTACACTGTCATCCACTTGAAGTCTTTGTGCTCTTGACTGTGGGTGAATACCCCCTTTCCATCCATGCTTTTCTGTATACCTACTCACAACTACAGTTGCTGTCCCCTTCACAACTGTCATCCCTCTCTTCCACCCATTCTGCAGCCCCCAGTTCCCACACATAGTTGGGGTTTGGACTATAGGGAGAGGCTGAATTGGCTGGTGCTGTTTCCCCTGGAGTGCTGGAGGATGAGAGGCCATCTTATTAGAAGTTTAAAAAAAATCATGAGGGGCATGGACAGGGTAAATTGACAAGGTCTTTTCCCTGGGGTGGGGGAGTCCAGAACTAGAGGTCATAGGTTTAGAATGAGTGGTGAAAGATTTAAAAGGGACCTCAGGGACAACCTTTTCATGCAGAGGCTAATGCGTATATGGAATGAGCTGCCAGAAGAAGTAGTGAAGGCTCTTATAATTACAACATTTAAAAGGCATCTGGATAGGTAAATGAATAAGAAAGGTTTAGAGGGAAAAGGGCCAAATACTGGCAAATGGGACCATATTAAGTTGGGATATCTGTTGGCACGTACAGGTTGGACCAAAGGGTCTGTTTCTGTGCTGTATGCCTCTATGGCACTACATAGAGCAGCAACCCCTCTTGTTGATATCCCTCTCCCCACTACTTTTTCCCTTGTTTCTGAGGACAGACCCAATGAACTGACTGTGACTCATCCCTTGAGTGATCTAACCAGACACCGCCTGATGAGAAGTATTAGACCCCTCACCCATAACTGTACATCTCTCAGACCACATTAGCCTTCCCCTTGACTGACCGCTGTGGGACCAAAGGATTCATTGTAACCCACTTTTCAGAAGTCCTGACCAAGAACCCTCTGACCACGGACAATTCCCAGGATTGGTATCGAAGGTTATCCTTGACTTGTTGTGCTGGGACTTCCTGACCGATGGGAGCCTCCAGGGACTTTGAGACATGCCTGTTTGCTCACCGCCCAGGCAATATGTTTACTGTTTAAATTACTTGCACATGGTGAGGCTGTGCAACTGCCAGCAAGGTGTCCGCTCCCTTGACTGAAGACTGCTGACCAGCAAGGCAAACCACTGGTTGTGTGACTGTGCTAATAGGCACTGCAATGTAAGGCGAGGCCAGGATAGTGTGGGGGCAAGTGAGTAGCCTTGGGATGCCGCCTGCTGCAATCCACAAGTTGGGTGTTTGTCCCTTTTGTATTTGTCCTTCCGGTGGCATTCTAAAGCTAGTGGCTGGTGCCCTCTCACAATCAGGGTCTCAACTTGTGGATTGGAAATTTGCCATGAAGACCTGACGGGATAGCAATTATAAGATGCCAATGCCTTTGGAAGAGCAATGCTTGGCGTTGGTGCCTATCGATTGTTCCCTGTGATGGTGTGCTTTGGTGACAGCATGCAGCCTGTTTACAGCGAGCTGAAGTGGCCAGGTACCCACTATGACTTCAATCTCGAGAATTTTCAGCATCTAGTTTGCTCATAGTTGGTGGTAGTGCAGGACGCCTTATGTTGGAGGTGTGATTGCAATGAATAAGGTCAATGGCGTGCAATCACCCTCCTTTAATAGGTAGCTCACTGCTGTGTAGCAAGAATAGTGCCTCAATGTCCAGAGCTTAGATGTAGCAAGTTGCTCCCAACAACAATAATAGCCTCACCAGACTTCTCACGCTGTCCTATCACATTATCACCATAGCCCACAGTTTTCAGGCCTCTATACAGTTCTATGCAATAGGAGAAAGTGAGGACTGCAGATGCTGGAGATCAGAGTTGAAAGTGTGGTGCTGGAAAAGCACAGCCAGTCAGGCAGCATCTGAAGAGCAGGAGAATTGATGTTTCGGGCATATGCCCTTCATCAGGCTACATGTACCTTCGTTATCTCACTCAGATGCTCTGATTGTGGGTGACCATGTTGCATTGACCTCTACTGTTAGAAGTGCATTGTAATGCCTCTTTTCATTGAATTCAATTGTTAAAATGGCATGACTAAAACATTCTGGGAACACTGATCACTGAAAATAACTTGCTGATTTAAATATAAAATAAGGATGGATTCTAAAGAAAAATGACAATTCATCAGCTCCTTTTTTTTAGCTCTACAGTCATGCAGATTATGTTGAATTGAATAACTTCAATTCTAAAACTTTTTTTCAAATGGGAAAGCATTTGCTGGCAGGAAGTCCTCCACAGGATCACAAGGTGTTTGATCAGGATATTCCTTGTCCATCTTCACATCCTCAGCACAGACGGAGGCTGTCAGCTTTGAAAGGGCAGTCTATCTGCTTGGGATATGGCCAGCCTGCTATTGGTGGAGAACCAGAGGGTTGTAGAAAGAGGCTCATGTGGCCGCAGTTGGCCTCTGGGTGGGAAGGCCACACATGACTTCTCTGTCCTTGACTGAGTTGGTTATACTGGTTATGCCTTTAGGCACTCTCTCTCGCCTTTCCTTGATATGCTACAACCTCTCAGTCCACTCCCAGAGGGAGTTAAATTCTGCACTATGATTCAGCTCATTCAAAAGGCATTCAGTCCATTTCAATTCAAATGGCAATTGTTTAGAAATAGTATTTTCAGCTTTTTGCACACTTGCAGGAACATAAAGGTCATTCCTAACACACAATAGCACTGATTATTGCACACATTGTAAAGATAAAGCGTAGGTAGCATACCACATAAGTAATAGGGTACTTAGCTTGTTGTGAATGGCTAAGGGACAGCACTTTCTTGTTAATGAGTAGCTGGATGTTCTGCTTATAAGCATGATTAGAAAGATAGCCACAAATGCAGATGAGGAGAACTGAAGAAGTGTAGCCCTAGTAGAAACTGAGCAGAACCTTCCTTGGTCACCAAATGTGCAGCATGCGTAGTGGAAGGTAACTGATAGCTAACATTGTTCTGTATCTACTTGAGGATGAAATTTTCTAGGATGGGGAATGAATCAAGGTCAGGTTGTGAGGAGGGTGGTAATGTACAAATCTGTACACCATATCCCATAAGCACTGATTTCTGAATATGATGCAGAGTCAGCAACAGAAAACAAACCAGTATTCCATCTGAAATCACCTGCCTGTTGCATTATTATCCATTTGCACAAGGTTGAATTTAGAATGGGAACTGGAGCTCCACTTGTTGTAGTTGCAAGTGCTGAAAGTATCAATTTCTTCTGTGTTTCAATCCTGCCAACATCTACCTCCAAGCCATAATTAGAAACAGGAGTGCAGACCACAGAAAGCATGGAGTAGTGGGAGATGGGTGGTTTTGTCAAAGTCTAATGAGATAGTTATAGTTGCTGTCATAAATAGCTTCTTCCTGTGTATTTTTAAACTCATTCATTTACTAATGGGACATACCCATCCAATAACAAAAGTAAAACTTCTGCAGGAGAGGTCAGATGATGGATTTCTTGTAAACATCACTGTGGCTATTCAGATTTTATTTTTGGCTCTGATAAATCTTGGAGTAAAAAGTGAGGTCTGCAGATGCTGGAGATCAGAGCTGAAAATGTGTTGCTGGTTAAAGCGCAGCAGGTCAGGCAGCATCCAAGGAACAGGAAATTCGATGTTTCGGGCAAAAGCCCTTCATCAGGAAGGGCTTTTGCCCAAAACATCGAATTTCCTGTTCCTTGGATGCTGCCTGACCTGCTGCGTTTTAACCAGCAACATATTTTCAGCTCTGGAAATCTGTGCTCAGCCATTAGCTGGAGTATTTCCTTATGGTGGGCTTCACTCTTTTATTTGATTGCGAGGAGTTTGTTTTCGTAGTAATGCCTGCTCATTTGCATAGAGCAACATCGTTGGCTTGGGAGAAGAGAGAACAGATGAGGCAATTATTTCTCTGAATTGGGCAGAAGTACCCTGTCATTCAACTCTGAGACCTGAGAAAGTGGCATCTAGAAGCTGACATGATGAGAGTAGGTATGAAGAGGTAAAGCATCTCAATTGTGTCACATTATCCCATCCCTTTCCCCACTGAGATGCAGTATGCTGTCACTGCACTCCTATAGGGCTGGATTTAGATGCAGCACAATAATGAGTATCTCAGGTTAAACAGCAGGCCTGCATCTGGAAGACAGTTGTGTAAGCTTTGCCATGGACGCATCCCCTTATTTCAAGGATTAAAATGAAATAATAAGGATGTAGTGGAGTTGCTTGTGAGTCAGTATTGAAACCAAAGCTTTGCATTTTATACAGAAACTAATTTTGATGAGTGTATAGGGAATACAATTTGGAAGTTTGTGGATGATAACAAATTTAGTAAACCGTATAGTAGCAGACTTTAAGAGGACATAGATACTGTTGGACAAGCAGGTGTATGGCAGAAGGAATTTAATGTGGATATGTGTACAGTGACACACCCTGGGGGTCACATTGTGGAGTGGTCATATAATCTATTTGATACCATTAGGAATGGGTGCAAGAGCAGAGCATAGTAAATCTTTGCAGGTGGCAGGGCAAGCTGATAAGGCATTTAAGAAAATGTAAGGGTTATTTGGCTTTTGTAGACCAAGATAGTGAATACAATCACAAAGTCACATTAAATCTTTCCAAGTCTCTGGTTGGGCCTGAGACCTTGTTCCTCATAGCCAGTGACTTCAACCAGGCCAACCTTAAGAACATGCTACCAAAAACTATCAACATGTCCCCTGTCCCACAAGAGGTCTGAACGTCCTTGACCATTGCTATATGACTACCTAAGATGCCTACTGTCCCATTCCCCCATCTGCATTTTGGAAAATCAGACTATAATGCTGTGTTCCTCCTCCTGGCCTACAAGCTGAACTTGAAGTATGAGGACCAAAGACTGAAAGTAGTGCAGGCACTCTTCTGAGGCAACGGAAAGGCTTCTTTGGGACTGCTTAGAGTCAATGGACTGGTCCGTGTTCAAGAATGCAGCAGTTAATCTAAACAAGTATCGTTCAGTGGTCAGCACTGCTGCTTCACAGTGCCAGGGACCCAGGCTTGATTCCAGCCTCAGGTGACTGTCTGTGTGGAGTTTGCACATTCTCCCTGTGTCTGCATGGTTTCCTTCGGGTGCTCCAGTTTCTTCCCATAATCCAAAGATGTGCAGGTTAGATGAATGGCCATGCTAAATTGCTCATAGTGTTCAGGCGTGAATGTAGGACAATACGGTAGGGGAATGGGTCGGATGGGTTACTCGTTGGAGGGTTGGTGTAGACCTGTTAGGCTGAAGTGCCTGTTTCCACACTGTAGGGATTCTATGATTCTGTGAAGTTCACCACTACCATCACAGACTTCATTAGTAAGTGTGTAGAAGACTGCATGCCGATAAAGTTAAACCGAAAGTTCCCCAAATGGAAACCATGGATGAACCAGGAGATCAACTCCCTACTGAAGTCCAGGTCTGAGGCAACCCAGGTACAACCTTCACAAGGCCATCAGAGACGTCAAGAGGCAATCCCAAACTAAGCCTGAGACCCAAACTAACCACACAGACACCTGTTGTTTGTGGTAAGCCTTACACTACATAATGGGCTGCAAAGCAAATTCAAACAGAATCATGACAACAGTATATTACTACCCAATGAGATCAATGCATTCTATGCTTGCTTTCAACAGAATGACAGAGGAAAAGATCTCCTCTGTCTCAACAGCCTCAGATGTACCCATACCCATGGTCTTCGCTGCAGATGTTAGATTAGCCTTCTTGAAAGTGTACCCACAGAAAGCAACTGGCTCAAGTGGAGTCCCGAGCCATACACTCAGATTCTGCATGGACCAGTTGGTGCATGTATCCACAAACATCTTACCCTCTTTTTGCATCGATCTGAAGACCCCACATACTTTAAGAAGATCAGCCTCATCCCAGTACCAAAGAAAAATCATGCAGCATGCCTCAATGACTAATGCCAGTGGCTCTGACCTTCATAATTATGAAGTGTTTTGAAAGGTTAGTCATGGCTCACATCAACTCCAGCCCACCAGATTGCCTTAATCCTTTGCAATTTGCTCACTGGTGCAATAGGTCCACAGCAGACCTATCTCCCTGGCTCTACACTCACCCCTGGAACATTTGGATAACAAGAATACCTGGTCAGGCTCCTAATTATTGACTGCATCTCTGCCTTCAACACCATAATTACAAACAAATTCATCTCCGAACTCTGAGACCTAGGTCTTGGCTCCACCCTCTGTAACTGGATCCTCAACTTCCTGACCCATTGACTGCAATCAATGAAAATAGGCAGCAACACCTCCTCCACAAAATCCTCAACACTGGTGCCCCACAAGGCTGCGTCCTTGTACACTCATGACTGTGTAGTCAAATTCCATCCCAACTTCATTTGCAAGTTTGCTGACAACACCACCATTGCATGTCAGAACTTAAACAACCATGAGACAGAATACAGGAAAGAGATTAAGTAAAGATAAGAATCTCTCCAAATATCGGCAAAATGAATTGACTTCAGGGAATGGAGTGGAGGGTACGCCCCTGTTTGTATCAATGCTGCTGAGGTAGAGATGATCGAAAGTGTCATGTGATGATCACCAACAATCTGTCCTGATCCACCTATGTCAATGTAACGATCAAGAAAGCGCAACGAGGTCTCTACCTCCTCAGGAGGCTATGTCGGCATTTTGAATTCGACATGTGTATAAAGACTTCTACTAACTTTTATAGCTACACTATAGAAGCACCCTATGTGGATGTATCACAATGTACTATGGTAACTGTTCATCCCATAGCCACAAGAAACTACAGAGTTTTGAATACAGCCCAGGGTATCATGCAAATCAGCCTTCTATCCATTGACTCCATCTGTACTTCTCACTGCCTCAGGATGACAGCCAATATAATTAAAGACAAGATTAGAGTGGTGCTGGAAATGCACAGCAGGCCAGGCAGCATCTGAGGAACAGAAAAATTGATGTTTTGGGCAGGAGCCCTTCTCATAATTAAAGACCCCTCCCACCCCAGTCGTACTGTCTGACTGAAGAGGGTGGAAGACAGAAGATATAAATGTTTATAAACATACAAACAGGTTCCAGAACAACTTCTTCCCACTGTTATCAGACTTTTAAATAGACCTCTCAAATATTAATGTTGATTTCTCTATCTGAACCTTCTCTGAGCCTGTAATACTGTATTCTGCACTCTGTTCTGCTACCCTGATGCACTTTGTATGGTACGATCTGCCTGTAGAACATGCAAAACAACACTTTTCACTGTATCTTGGTACATGTGACAACAATAAATCAAATCAAACCAAAGCTAGACTATTGTGTACAATTTTGGGCTTGACATTTTCAAAACAAATGTCAAAACCTTGAAATCAGGAGAGCGGAGGTTTACCAGAGTTACACCAGGAATGAGGGAGTTATAGTGCCATAGAATCATACAGCACAGAAACAGGCCCTTCGGCCCAACTCGTATACTTGGGGATGTGGTGGCCAATTGTACCAATTTTCACTCGACTGTTAATCCAAAGACCAGGTAATGTTCTGGGGACCCAGATTTAAATCCTGCCATGGCAGATGGTTGAATTTGAATATGATTAACAATCTGGAATTAAGAATCTAATGATGACTGTGAATCCATTGGCAATTGTTGGAAAAACCCATCTGGATCACTACTGACCTTAAGGGAAGGAAAATTCCAACCTCACCTGGTCTGGCCTACATGTGACTCTAGACCCATAGTAATGTGGTTGACTCTAACTGCCCTCTGGCCAGTTAAGGATGGGTAATAAATGCTGGCCTAACTGGCAATAGTCTCAACCCATGAAAGAATAAAATAAAAAGGCTGATCAAATGTCCTAAATTAAACTACTCCTATTTGCATGCATTTGGCCCATATCCCTCTAAACCTTTCCTATTCATGTATCTGTCTAAATGTTTCCTTTATTCTCCTTCCAGACTCCTCCCCCTGGTACATGTGTACAGCAGCCTTGAGTGGACAAACTGCATACTATAAATCTCAATAAATGATATTCACAAAACTCCAAGCATCTACTTGCCCCACATGGGGCAATGTCTACAGATCATGCATTGAACTTAAAAACTACCTCAGATGCTAAATAAGTGAGGAGAAATCAGTTATATGAAGTTATTAGAGGCTGGGGTTGCTCCTTTTTTGTTCAGATGGGGTTAAAGGGAAACCTCATAGAGGCATTCAAAGTTATGAGTTCTGATATCAAGGGACTCCTAAGAAAACTTTTAGTTATTCATTAAGAAAATTGCAAAGGAACAAGTGGGTGTTTCAGATTTCAAAATGAACAATAAAGTTTTATATATGAACCTGACGGTAAAACAAAAGATTGTGATGAGTTTTCCGGTGTATTTGCCAGAGACCATTTAACACACATACCCAGTTCAGAGGTGGCCACTTACCAGCCATGCTGGTGAATAGGGTATTTTGAAATTGTTGTGATAACTAAATCAAAATAAAGCTCTGGGTCCAGATGAAATCCTTCCCTGGCTACTAAAATTAGCAGCTGATGAACTGGCTCTAGATTAGGATGCGGTGCCTGAATAGGTTTGGACGGTAAACAAGTTTGAGATTCTCCAAGGTTTGGAATGGGAACGACAAAGGAGGAAAGTAAAGGGGTTGACCATGCTCTATAAAATGTAGACATTTGACCCAAATAAATATGTCAAAATTTCCGCCAATTGAGGCAGTCATGTATATATACTATAAAGAACATTTGTTTCCAATACAGTGTATCAACAGTCTTCCTTCCCAAGGATAATGCCAGAGTAGAACAAGCTGTCAAAGGAAATAGTCACAGCCCCACCCCTTGAAATCTTTCAGAATTACCTTTAGATAATTTGCATTGATAGGTTTTCATTATCAGGACTACCATTTCAGCAGGTCATGCCTGGTTTCATTAGCACTACCCATGTAAATGTTGGTGGATTATGGATATTAGCCTTTGATACTGACACAACTAAATCAGAAGTAGATTGGGAGAAATGTGTTCTCTGGTAAATGAGCTGGAAACCAGAGGTCATCAATTTAAAATAAGACACAAAAAAATCAAATGGAAAATGAGAATTTAATTACACAGAGGATTGCTAAGACCTAGAACACACTGTTTGAAAGTACGGTGGAATCAAATTCCATCACAGGTTTCAAAAGGTAATAGAATATGTAATTGAAGAAGACTAAGTTGCAGGGTTGTTCGGTAAGAGCTAGGCAATGAGCTGAAATTAAATAGCCCTTTCCAAGATACAGGTAGCATGGACTGAGAGGCCTCCTTACCTATCACATTCTATGATTGTATTGTTAATGTTCCACATGGTGGGCTATAAACAGGAATGGTAGGAATGGCTGAGCTGGTTAAGCAGATTACATTATACATCATACCATTACAATTAAACACCATATTATAAAATTATTCTAGAATGATTGTTAAAATACCACATCTAAAACTAAATAAATGAGAGTTGAGCCAAATAGCCATTCTGCCATATACCATCTCCACTTTTTCTGATTCCTCAATTCCTCCTTCACTGAATTCAATGGACTATCCAGGTTAAGTACTGAGGTTGTTACAATCCTTTCTAGGAACAGGCATTTTGCAGCACAATAAGAGCAGAAAAGAATGCCACAAAGATATGACAGAACTACCAGAAAAATAAAGGCTAAAACACTGTGCAAAACCATTGTGATGAAGAGATACACCTTTGAGACTTCTGGAGGGCACAGGTCATTGAATATTTGAGCTGCCCAAGAGCCTATGAATGCCTGAGATGGAGTTTCAAACTGATGCGCCGTGTCATCTTCATTAGTTACAAGACAGCATTGTGGTAAATAAATCAAAGACAGAATCAGGAATGGCCACCAGGATGCTAATTAAACAGCAGAATTCCACCTGCTTTTGCCTAGTGAGGCTTCATGGCAGTTTTGTCTTGAACATTTCAACTAACTCCTTTTCAATGCAGAGATCAACTGTTTGCAGATATTATACATATTGCTTTTCAGCACTCCTTTAAAGGGATGCCCACCAAAAATGCTGAATCTGTGAGAAGGACCTCAATCACATCAGGAGATGCTCTGTCACATTCTCTCCCAGAATCCATGCAACATTTATAGAGAAATTCTCTGAGGACTTCATCAAGAAAGCGTGAGGACAGTGTTACACTGCATTTGATATATTTTAGGAGAAAGGGAATGCATGATTCTGACCATCCTGCTGGAGAGATCGCTTGGTCTGGGTGAGGAAAAGAGAAGGAAATAAGGCCATTCCGAATAGAAGATGCTATTGCAAGAGAGGGAACAGAAGGATAAGATGAAACCTTGACCACTGCAAGCATTGGACATCTCTCTTCAATGGAATTTCCGTACTAGAATCTCTTTTGCCATTTCTAAGGAACCTTGCATTCTCCTCTTCAGTCTTTTTGCCAATCACAGCACTCAAACCTTCACTGGAAATAGGCATAAGGATCCCACATAAACTGTTCCATAAAAGTTATGTCTAGTCAACACTTCAGTGCTTAATCTCTCAGTTTCTGATTTAAAACCTTCAGATAATTCACCATATGATAATTAGCATTCAGACCAAAATTGTGTGTTAGCCTTATTAGCATTGCATCTATTAGTGGATATTCTTTACCATTGGTCAAAATAACATTGCAAGTTTTGAAAGTCAAATCAGGGAGCTCAAAAGCACTGGTTTCAAGCTGGTGAACAGTGCCAGTGGAATGAGTACAGGAATAAATTGTGGAATCATTTGATTGTAATTAAAAGCCTTAATGAGGTGTACCCAATCTTTAAGCATAGCCTCTACAAGATTTTTGTCTTTGAACTTGCTACTTTATGAATCTACATGGGGCCTGATTTAGGCAGCATTATCCAAAATGCGTGTTTGTGACCTCCAATTCTACAATCATGGCATCATGCCAGCATGTGCTTTCCGCGCAGTAAGGTGCATTTTGATGACATGAGTTAAGCTTGTGACAATTACTTTGTTCCACAAGCCATAAACCTAGCAGCGTGAAGCTAGTGATGTAAGGTTGCTGCACATAAAATTTGAAGTAACCTCTAAGCCAGAAGGTGGAAAATATTGGTCATCTTGATATGGTAGCCTGAGATGAATTATAAATTGTAGGTGATAAAATGTCAAAGGTTTTCGATGAAGTTGCCTGACTGTTGTAGTAACTGTATGAAATGTATGAAACTATGCAGCTTAAAATGGTGAAACCACTTATTGCATGAGATGACGCCATCTCATTTAGAACATTATATAGCTGATAAAAATTAAATTCTAACTTCTAGTGAAAAATACCTTATAGCAAATGTTACCAGCTCTGTAGACGGCCATATAGTATTAATGGCATTCAATCAGACCTTGCATTTGCCATATTTGGAGCATTTGAAACATTCTTTTGGTGATGTTGAGGGATTGAAATTGAAAGATAAAATACAATAAACGGAAGTTTTGATGCATTTGGAAACAGTAGAGATGTCCATTAATGCTGCATTCAAAAATCTCACAACAGATTTTAAATCCATTTAAATGGCATAGCTGACTAGATATGACACTCACGCTGAAAGGTTATCCAGAAAACAATTTTCACCTCGAGCTCTGCTCAACAGTGGATTCTACTTTACATGTGAAAATTGAGCAAAACCTGACTGAGTTTGTACATTTTGTTACTCCTGTCAGTTTAATAAATAAGTCAATCAGTCTTGAAATGTAGCAATCTTAGAAATTTTAACAAATCTAGATTTGGACCCTCACTCCAGGAGACTAAACCAGACCAGACAAAATATTCTAATAACCCCTTTATTGATCACTATGGGCAGAATCTTACAGGGTCAGATTGACATGGATGAGATTTGTGACGGAATGGGATGTGAAGTCTGGTGCTACTACCTGAGTAAAGAAACTACCTCTGACACCTGTCCTATATCTATCATCCCTCAATTTAATGCCATGTCCCTTCGGGCTAGCCATCGCCATTCGAGAAAAAAGGCTCCCACCGTCCACCTGATCTAACTCTCTGATTAGCTTATATGTCTCAATTAAGTCATCTCTCAACCTTCTTCCCTCTAAGGAAAACAGTCTCAAACCTTCAGACTTTCCTCATAAGACCTTCCCGCTGTACCAGGCAACATCCTAGAAATCGCCTTTGCATCCTTTCCAAAGCTTCCACTTCCATCTTATAATGTGATGACCAGAATTGTACACAATACTCCAAGTGCAGCTGCACCAGAGTTTTGTACAGCTGCAACATGACCTCATGGCTCCAAAACTCAATTGCTCTACCAATAAAAGTTAACACACCGTATGCCTTCTTAACAACCTGGGTGGCAACTTTCAGGGATCGATATACATGGGCGCTGAGATCTCTCTGCTCAGCTACACTGGCTAGAAACGTACCATTAGTCCAGTATTCCTTATTCCTGTTACTCCTTCCAAAGTGAATCACCTCACACTTTTTTGCATTAAACTCCATTTGCCCCCTCTCATCCCAGCTCTGCAGCTTATCTATGTCCTTCTGTAACCTGCAATATCCTTCAGCACTATCCACAACTCCACCAACCTGAGTGTCATCCACAACTTTCCTAACTTATCCTTCTATGTCCTCACCCAGGTCATCAATAAAAATGACTAACAGTAGTGGACCAAAAACAGCTCCTTGCGATACACCACTAGTAACTCAACTCTAGGATGAACATTTCCCATCAACCACCATCCCTGTCTTCTTTCAGCTATCCAATTTCTGATCCAAACCACTAAATCACCCTCAATCTCATGCCTCCATATTTTGTGCAATAACCTACTGTGGAGAACCTTATCAAACATAGAACATAGAACATAGAAAAATACAGTGCAGTAGAGGCCCTTCGGCCCTCGATGTTGCGCCGATCCAAGCCCACCTAACCTACACTAGCCCACTATCCTCCATATGTCTATCCAATGCCAGTTTAAATGCCCATAAAGAGGGAGAGTTCACCACTGTTACTGGTAGGGCATTCCATGAACTCACGACTCGCTGAGTAAAGAATCTACCCCTAACATCTGTCCTATACCTACCACCCCTTAATTTAAAGCTATGCCTCCTCATAATATCTGACTCCATACGTGGAAAAAGGTTCGCATGGTCAACCCTATCTAAACCCCTAATCATCTTGTACACATCTTGCTGAAATCTATATACACAACATCAACTGCTTTATCCTCATCCACTGTTTGGTCACCTTCTCAAAGAACTCAATAAGGTTTGTGAGGCACGACTTACTCTTCACAAAACCATGTTGACTATCTCCAATCAACTTATTCCTTTCCAGATGATTATATATCTAATCTCTTATAATCTTTTCTAACACTTTACCTACAACTGAAATAAGGCTCACTGGTCTATAATTACCAGGGTTGTTTTTACTCCCCTTCTTGAACAAGGGGGCAACACTTGCTATCCTCCAGTCTTCTGGCACTATTCCTGTAGACAATGATGACATAAACATCAAAGCCAAAGGCTCTGCAATCTCCTTCCTGTCTTCACAGAGAATCATAGGATAAATCCCATCCAGACCAGGAGTTTTATCTATTTTCACACTTTCCACAATTGCTAACAGCTCTTCCTTCTAGTCCAGTAGCCTGTGTCTCAGTATCCTCCGTTGACAACATAGACTTTTTCCAGTGTGAATACTGACAAAAAGTACTTATTTAGCACTTCTCCTATCTCCTTGAACTCCATGCATAACTTCCCACTATTGTCCTTGATTGGTCCTAAACTTTCTCTGGTAATTCTTTTATTCCTGATATACCTATAGAAAGCTTGAGGGTGTTCCTTGATTCTATCTGCCAATGTCTTCTCATGTCCCCTCCTGGCTCCTCTTAGTTCTCTCTTTAGGTATTTCCTGGCTAGCTTGTAACTCTCAAGCACCTTAACTGAGCCTTCACATGTCATCATAGCATAAGGTTTCTTACTCATCTTGACAAGAGATTCAACTTCTTTAGTAAACTATGACTCTTTTGCTCAACCTCTTCCTCGCTGCCTGACAGGTACACACTGATCAAGGACACGCAGTAGCTGTTCCTTGAATAAGCTCTACATTTCATACCCTGCAGTTTCCTTTCCCATCCTATGTATCCTAAATATTGCCTAATTGCACAGTCTTTATCTTTCCCCCAGCCATAACTTAAGTCCTGCCGTAAAAACCTACCCCTTTCTATCGCTAAAGTGAGCATAACCGTATTGTGATCACTATCACCAAAGAGCTTGCCTACCTCCAAATCTAACACCTGCCCGGTTCATTACCAAATCCAGTACCAAATCCAATGTGGCCTCACCTCTTGTTGGCCTATCTCCATACTGTGTCAGAAAACCCTCCTGCACATGTTGGACAAAAACTGACCTATCTAAAGTACTCCAACTATAGTATTTCCAGTCAATATTTGGAAAGTTAATGTCCCCATAACAGCTACCCTGTTCCTCTCACTCCTATCCTGAATCGTCTTTGTTATCCTTTCCTCTACATCTCTGGAATTATTCAGAGACCAATAGAAAACTCCCAACAGGGTGACCTCTCCGTTCATATTTCTAATCTCAGCACATACTACCTCAGCAGACGAGTCCTCAAATGTCCTTTCTGCCACCATAATACTGTCCTTGTCTAACAATGCCACACCTTCCCCTCTTTTACCATCTTCTCTATTCTTACTGAAATATCTAAATCCCGGAACGTGCAAACCTGCAACAACCATTCCTGTCCCTGCTCTATGCATCTCTGAAATGGCCACAACATTGAAATCCCAGGTACCAACCCATGCTAAAAGTTGAATAGAATTGAATTGAATTTATTGTCTCATGTACCGAGGCACAGTAAAAAGCTTTGTCTTGCAAACAACACAGGCAGATCACAGAGTTAAATAGCGTAGATAAGCAAATAATAGGTAAACAGCGGCAAAAACAAAAACACAGGTACAGGCGAATGTTAAGAGTTTGTGAGTCCATTCTGTATTCTAACAACAGTAGGATAGTACCTGTTTTGAAACTGGCTGGTGCTTGTGTTCAGGCTTCTGTACCTTCTCTCCAATGGTAGGGGTTGTAGAAAAACATTGCGAGGGTGGGATGGATCTTTGAGAATACTGGCAGCATTTCTTTGATAGCGGGCCTGGTAGATGGATTCTATAGATGCGAGATTGGCATTTGTGATTGTCCGTGCTGAATTCAACACTCTCTGTAACCGTCTCCAATCTTGATTGTTACAGTTTCCATACCAGGTAGTGATACATCCAGACAGTATGCTCTCGATGATGGACCTATAAAAGTTGGCAAGGATATTCTCCATCATACCAAATTTCCTCAGCTGCCTGAGGAAGAAGAGACATTGCTGGGCCTTTGTAACGAATGCATCCACATGAAGAGTCCATGAAAGCTTGATGTGGTTGACAACTCCTAGGAGTTTGACACTCTCCACTCATTCCACCTCTGCACTGTTAATGTGTAGGGGGGCATGAGTAACATCCCGCCAAAAGTCAATAATGAGTTCCTTGGTTTTGCCAGCATTGAAAACTAGGCTGTTCACAGTGCACCATTTTTCCACGTCTTCACCTATCGTAATTGGCAATTGTCGGGTATTTGGTGACACAATCATAGGTATACAGTGAGTACAGTAGGGGTGTGAGTACGCACCCTGGGGGGGGGGGCTCCAGTATTGAGTGTTAGCGAGGATGAAATATTGTCCCCAATCTTCACTGATCATAGCCTGTGGGTCAGGAAACTGAAGATTCAGTTGCAGAGAATGGGGCTTAGTCTGAGATCACTAAGTTTAGTAATCAGTCTCGAGGGAATAATAGTGTTGAAGGCTGAATTGTAGTCAATGAATAGGATTGTTACGTAGTTGTTCTTGATGTCAAGATGTTCTGGGGAGGAGTGAAGGGCAAGTGATTATGGCATCTGACGTAGATCTGTTGGCCCAATAGGCAAACTAGAGTGGGTCAAGAATAGTGGGAGGCTGCAGTTGATTAATGCCATAACCAGCCTTTCAAAGCACTTCATGACCACCGAAGTTAGGGCCACTGGGCAGTAGTCATTGAGACATGCTGAATGAGTCTTCTTCAGCACAGGGAAGATGTTGGCCCTCTTGAAACAGGCAGGGACAGTGACCTGCTGCAGGGAGAATTTGAAGATGACCATGCCAGTTGATCTGCCTATGGTCTGAGTGCACGGTCTGGTATTCCATCCGGTCCCATCGCTTTCCTTGGATTCATGTGAAGGAAAACTGATCTGCCCTCTGATGCAGTGTCTGTTGGGATAGGTTCACCCACCTTATTCCGGATGCTCCTACCATTGAAGTACACACGCTTCAAACCACCTTCCGGCCTGCAGTGCACCCTTGTGACCTTGAAACCTTATTTCTGACCTCACTACTCTCAACCTCCTGGACACTGGAACTACAATTTAGGTTCCCACCCCCTGCTGAATTAGTTTAAACCCTCTCGAAGAACATTAGCAAATATCCCCCCCAGTCTATAGGTATCTCTGTGGTTCACAGTATCTCTGCCCCTTGTACTGTCTTACCATTTAGCACAGTCACCAAACCAGGAAGCAGATGGGAGTCAATAGTTCACAGTCAAGTCGGAAGGGTGATTTGTGCTCAAGGGTCCAACTACATTAAGTCAAGGGCAGCCTTTGCTACCAGTCCAGAGGCTTGGACCCAATCACGCAGTGCTCAGAGTGGTCAAAGTCAGTGTCCTTTCCTCATAAGGGGTGAGGACGCTAATGTCGGGCAGCCCACTACCCACCTGGACTCTTTCTGCCCAGTTGAGAGCTGTTTATCTCCTGGAGTGGTACTGGGGCAGGTAATAACGGGAATGAATGTAGGTGGCACAGCTGTTATTTTGATGCAGTATCCTGAGGAGAGTGAGTTGGCAGTGCAGAGGGGAGATAGAGTTAGTGTTGTTGAGGGTTGGAGTGGGTGACAGTGATTGGGGAAGATGTTGCAGAGTGATAGAGCATGAGCATGGTGGGTGGTGGGTGCAGTAGCACAGAAAGAGTGTGAGTGTGACTATTCAGAGAGAAAGTGAAGGCATTTAGGCTGGTGGAGAGGAGGTCATTAACACCATACCCATGCTATTGGAAATTTCTTCAGATGGCTGTGACTGCACTGATATAGATGGCAATCCTGGACAGGCTGGCATGGCACAAGTGTCATGGCTTCCACTGCTGGCTCTGAAAGAAGAGAAAGCCCAATGTTTGAAGCAACTGGTTCAGCACTATCTCTAGGGCCCTCTCTTGACTTGACTAAGGGCTGCTGACAATCATGACAAGCTTCCTGCCTTTGTGTCTGTGCAGGGGCGAAGTAATCCAACCTGGTTTCTCTCTGGCTGAGGGACAAAGTGCAAAAAAAGCAAGACAATGCAACGCAAGACAGGAAAACTATGACCATCCAGGTGGGCTCAGAGTAATTGTGCACCATGAAAGCAAGTGAAGAGCTTGGAAATGCAGCCATGTCCAGTCCATGAGCTGGCTCTGTGCCCCTGAATACAGTGTCCTTGCTGCAGTATTGCAATGATAGTTGTTGGTGCAACCCAAGATGCAGCATTGAACTGCAGAAGCACTTGCACCTGCAACTGGATCAGCGATTTGCCATGAGGGGTCTTAGAGGCTGGCACATGTTGGATACCAATGTTGGTGGACATGGGATGCACATGACCAGTGCCCATGGAGCTTACCCTGTGATGTTAGTGCCCAGTGCCAACATGATGTGGAGGTGCCGGTGTTGAACTGGGGTGGACAAAGTCTGAAGTCAGATGACACCAGGTGATTTATTTGAAATCGCAAGCTTTTGGAGTGCTGCACTTTGTCAGGTGAACACTTGACCGAAAGCTTGTGATTTCAAGTAAACATGTTGGATTATAATCTGACTTCTGACAATGTCTATGTGGAGATGCTTTGAATCAAGTGGTGAACTGCATTTGCCAGCTATGGTTTCCATGTTGAGCATTCACAATGCCTGCCTCTTCGTAGGATGTGTGAAACAGTCCATCTTCCGCAGTTACACTGGCACCACCCCCCACCTTTTCCTCCACTACATCGATGACTGTATCGGCGCTGCCTCGTGCTCCCACGAGGAGGTTGAACTGTTCATCCACTTTACCAACACCTTCCATCCTGACCTCAAATTTAACTGGACCACCTCAGACTCCTCCCTCCCCTTCCTAGACATTTCCATTTCTATCTCGGGCGACCGAATCAACAAGGACATTTACTACAAACCGACCAACTCTCACAGCTACCTAGACTACACCTCCTCCCACTTTGCCCCCTGTAAAAATGCCATCCCATGCTCCCAATTCCTTCGGCTCCGCCGCACCTGCTCCCAGGAGGACCAGTTCCAATACCGTACAACCCAAATGGCCTCCTTCAAAGACTGCAATTTCCCCCCAGACGTGATCGACGATGCCCTCCACTGCATCTCCTCCACTTTCCGCTCCTCCGCCCTTGAGCCCCGCCCTCCAATCGCCACCAGGACAGAACCCCACTGGTCCTCACCTACCACCCCACCAACCTCCACATACATCGTATCATCTGTCGTCATTTCCGCCACCTCCAAACAGACCCCACCACCAGAGATATATTTCCCTCCCCTCCCCTATCAGTGTTCCAAAAAGACCACTCCCTCCGTTACTCCCTCGTCAGGTCCACAACCCCCACCAACCCAACCTCCACTCCCGGCACCTTCCCCTGCAACCGCAAGAAATGCAAAACTTGCGCCCACACCTCCTCCCTTACTTCCCTCCAAGGCCCCCTCAACACTTCAACTCCCCCTCCCACTCCACCAAGGACATGCAGGTCCTTGGACTCCTCCATTGCCAGACCATAGTAACACGATGGCTGGAGGAAAAGCGCCTCATCTTCCGCCTAGGAACCCTCCAACCACAAGGGATGAACCTAGATTTCTCCAGCTTCCTCATTTCCCCTCCCCCCACCTTGTCTCAGTCAAATCCCTCGAACTCAGGCACTGCCTTCCTAACCTGCAATCTTCTTCCTGGCCTCTCCGTCCCCACCACCACTCCGGCCTATCACCCTTGCCTTGACCTCCTTCCACCTATCGCATTTCCAACGGCCCTCCCCCAAGTCCCTTCTCCCTACCTTTTATCTTAGCCTGCTGGACACACTTTCCTCATTCCTGAAGAAGGGCTCATGCCTGAAACGTCGATTCTCCTGCTCTTTGGATGCTGCCTGACCTGCTGTGCTTTTCCAGCAACACATTTTCAGCTCATTCACGATGTCTGGCTTGTGTGGTGAGTTGGTAAGATACAAAGCTGAAGTTTACTGAAGTGAGTAGCAGTGTTAATAACGTATTTAATAAGTAATAATTACATGAAATTGACAACTTGCCACTGCCTTGTGAGCAACTCACCATGTTGCATGTGAAACATGTAAGAGCTGCAGCAAGAGCTGGAGATATTGAGATGGAAATCATGGATTTCTGGTCCAATTCTACCATAAATCTGGTCATATTCCATGTGCATCAGATCCCTGTAAGGTTCCACCCAGTGTTTCTGTGACCACGTCATTCCAGTTCTTCATTAAGAGCTGAAAAATTTAATCAATTCAACATTTGATCCTTTCCGATTGCCCTATCAACATTTGTAAAATTGCAGTTGCTCTGATAGCCACTCAGTTACAATGGTTTGGCCATGAGCTAATGCCATATACAATTGTAAAATGGTAACATTCTGACAATTGCACAAATTAAAAAGATGCTACCATTCTTGACTTTGGCTGAAAGAAAGAAAGACACTGCAGGAATATAATTGAGAGTTATTTAATCCAAGGAGGAAATGTTTGAATGTGGATACATATTTGCACTCTCTTGCTTAATAATAAATTACAAAATGGTACCCTTGAATGCACAGCCGATATGTAGAGGTTCTGCATCATTTCATTCAGGCCCTGATGCATAGATTTTTATTTTAAATTATGCATAATTTTAATTTTGTGGGATTCTTACAATTGCAGGAGCTTTTTGTTGTTGATCCTTGTAACGTGTCTCCTTTCATTCGACAAGACAAACTTTTCTCAATAAAAAATCTCCAGGAGAGAAACATATATATTCGTCTTGTCCAATTAATGACTTTGAATATGTGCCTTCATTAGCAATGACTTTAAATATGCTACTAAACATACAATTTAACGATATAGGAAGCAGACGTTGACTCTCCGGACATCAGGTCTCTGCAGTGAGTGATAAGTAAAACACTGCCATCAGAAAGCGTTATGCACAGATAGTTCCAGCTGCACTGTTATCACAGTAGTTCATAAATCACACTAAACTGTGGTACTCTTTATCTATCAAAACACCTGTTGTGTAAACTGATTTGAAATACCACATTCTAACCTCTTTTTTTTAAATAGAGGGTCACACATCTGCCTTCAGCTTTCAGGGTTCACTCTATACATTCGTTATCACAAAACTTGGAATGATCTGCATGTACTGATGTGTTCAGTAAGCAAAGAGGTTCAGCTAATTAATGGAGTATTACATTTGGCGTAATTTTGCTCTGTCAATATCCAATGACCCATTGTTTTACCTTGTAAACTACCTGATTATTTGTGGGAGTCGCAAGGACTAGATTTAAATTTTAGAGTACAGGAACGTTCATTTAAAACAGAGATGAGGAGGAATTTCTTCTTTTAGAGGGTAGCGAATTTGCAGAATTCTTTATCGTAGAAGGCTGTCGATACTTTAAGTATAGCAGATTCATTAAGTATATTCAAGGCTGAGTGGGACAGATTTTTAATCAATAAGCGAATCAAGGGTTATAGGGAAAAGGTAGGAAAGTGGAGTTTAGTTTTATCAGATCAGCCAGGAGTGATCAGCTGGTTGAATGGCTGAACAGACTTAATGGGCTGAATGGACTACTTCCGCTCTATGCCATATGATTTTATGGGCTTATGCAGTTCACTTACTCTAATAGAAATCCATCATGAAAAAAAATGGAGTGCATTTTTGAATTACCAAAGAATGCATTGAAGTAAATTACAAAGGCAGCATACAATATCAATCATTTCTTTTTTGTTTCAAGATTATGTGGCTCATTGATCATTTGTCAGGATGTCTGTTAATGTTGCTATTTTAATGTGTACGCCTTTCCCATCCAGTTTCATATCCTCACAATGTAAAGTCTCATTGCCAATGATTTTGTTGCATCTTTTTAGAATGGCACCAAATTCTCATATATTTCCTTAAGTTAAAGCACTATCTTCTAGTTCATTGTCTCTTTTGCTTACCAGCTCGAACGATGGTTCTTTTCGAAAAGGAGTTACAGGATACAGGTGAGAAATGTTTTGAATGTACTGAGTAATTTTTGTAGAGTTATAATTAGCTGTTTCAGTGCAATTTTCTTGGATGAGTCAAATCTTGTAGAGCACAGGTCTGCTCCATTAGGCAAAACAAACTGTTGCCAACAAACTCTGCAACACTTTTACAGCCATATACTCACATCTCTGAACAGTTTCTGTGTACTCGTCATCATGTATTCCAAATGTGAAAAGGTTTTCATGATTTTACTGCATCCAGTAAGTGTCCTCTAAATCAATTGTCTTAGTTCTTGACTAAGGAGGTTAGGTAATTAAAGTAGTTTTTTATTTGTCATTTCTACCAAATACAACTGATATAGTAAAGATGAGACACCCTCCAGGACCGAGGGCGCTACATGGACAGCACAACTGCACACTCGTAGATGGCATAAAGTGCATAAGAAGGGCAAAACATGCAAATTACAGTGTAATGGAAGAATGATAAATAATAGACTTTTTTCCAGCAGCAATTCGAAGTCGTGCAAAGAATTTCAAATGGGAAAGAATATGATCATACTGTTTTAACGAGCCTGATGGGCTTGGGGGAAGATACTGTTGCACAGTCTGGCCGTGAGAAAGCGAATGCTCTGGTATCTTCTGCCAGGTGGCAGGAGGGAGAAGAGTTTGAGTGAGTGGTGTTTGGGGTCTTCCACAATGCACTTGGCCTTTCAGATGCAGCGTGCTGTGTAACTGTCTGTAATGGAGGGAAGACAGACCCCAATGATCTTCTCAGCTGTCCTCACTACCCGTTGTACTGTCTTATGATCTGAGACAGTGCAATTCCTGAACTAAGCAGTGAGGCAGCAGCTCAGGGTACTCTCAACGAACTCTCTGTAGAATGTGGTGAGGATGGGGGATGGAAGGTGGGCTTTCCTCAGCCTGTGCAGAAAGTAGAGACACTGCTGGGCTTTCTTGGCTATAGAGCTGGTGTTGAGGGACGAGGTGAGATTCTCCGCCAGGTGTACGCCGAGAAATTTGGTGCTCTTCACAATCTCCACGGGGAAGCCGTCGACGTCCAGGGGAGAGTGATTGCAAATAACAAAGTAATATGCTCAAAGTCAATTTAATAAACACAGTATTAGCAAGATTGCGTAGAAATTGTTTTGAGCAGGAGATGCTGTTACAGATTGTAATGTTTTGGAGATTAGAGTAAAATGGAGGGATGAAGGAAATCGTGTGCCTGTTCTGAATGCTGCTGACAACCATCCTCATTACGTGTACCTGTGTGTGTGGAATGTGGAAAACTCTCTTTCTAGAAAGAAGGGATTTCTAAAAAAAATTTATTCACTTGTGGGATATGGGCGTCACTGGCTGGCAAGCAATAATTGCCCATATTTAAAAGACATTTGGACAGAGACATGAATAGGAAAGATTTAGAGGAAAACCAGCCAAATGCAAGCAAATGGGGCTAGTTTAGCTTGAGAAACTTAGTCAGCATGAACGAGTTGGATGGAAGGATCTGTTTCCATGTGATTTGCGCATGTGTAAGAAATGGGAAAGCTGAGAAGATCAGTCTAAAATCTTAAGATCTGAATTTTCAAAGCTGTTCACCAGACCAGAAAAACTGAAAACAACACTGTACATCGTTCATTCTACATCCTGAAGTGAAGGCAGTGTGTCTGTTAACAGCCAGAAAAGTTCTTTCATCCATTCTTGTTAGAGGTAAAGAAGAAAATTCTCTTTATTATTCCAGTGAAAGAACCAACAAGATGGTGCTTGGGAATGTCTCAGTGCCAATACTCAATGGACTTATCAGAAAAAGTTTCAATTTTACCCAGTGGAAGAAAACAATTAAATGCAAAGCTCATCTTAAATCATGGATCGGTGAAAGTTAACAAAATTGGGAATGGGTTCAGTCTTCATAAATCTAGATGCAGTTAGTATGTCTAGCAACTATCCCATAATGAAAAATGTTAGTTGCTCACAAAATTTGTTACATTGTTTGGGAGGTATGTCATAAGAATTCCACCCTCAGGTGACTGTGTGGAGTTTGCACATTCTTCCATGTCTGCATGGGTTTCCTTCAGGTGCTCCAGTTTCCTCCCAAAGTCCAAAGATATGCAGGTTAGGTGGAGGGGCCATGCTAAATTGCCACATACTGTCCAGGGATGTGCAAGGGCTATGTGGGTTAGCCATGGGATATACAGGGTTATGGGGTAGGAGAGTAGGTCTCGGTGGGATGCTGTTCAGAGGGTTGGCATGGACTCAATGTGCCAAATGGCCTGCTTCCACACTCTTGGAATCTATGACTCACTAAATGATGTCCTGATACATGGATCCACTGAAATTGAACATGACACTACAGTATGTGTTGTGCTGCAGTGCTTGTAGGAAGGAAGACTAACACTGTTTAAACATATTGTGGATGCATCAAGTGTCAGAGGTGATCCACAAAGATAAGTGCAACCAAGTATAAAGACCATATATTTTATTTTACTTTAGATTTGATTGTGGAAGAAAGCCAATTTACTTTCTCCAACCAGGTGCCATTGCTTTTAACCAAAAGTCAGAGGCTTTATAACTCATGAAGAAATGAGAAAACCTGAAGGAAAAGATCAGAGAACTCGAGGACTTGGGAAATGAAAAGACTGCTCCATCTGATCCTGAGGTGTAGAGTTTTTGAACTGTTTCCCCTGTACTTTCTCCCTTACCCCATAACATCAATGTTTTTCTGTGTTCCTGAATATGTGTGTACGGTGTGTGTTGAAGGGATAGAAATTTAATTCGTAGAGATATATACCAATAGCTTGTCATGGTTTATCTGTGGTTTGAATTTAGTTATTTATAATAGATAACAGCTTTTGTCACATATAGAAACCTGGCCCATGATTTCAATTATGCTTCTATCTGACTGACAAATTGGGGACTTTGTTAACTATCACCTGGAAGGGCATTGGCAATAGATACATGGGAACACACCACATATCAGCTCCCTTCCAAGTCACTCACCATGCTGACCTGGAAAAATATCATCATTCCTTCAGTATCGTTGTGTCAAAATCCTGGAACTCCCTCCCTAATGGCATTGTGGGTCTACCAATAGCAAATGAACTGCAGCAGTTTAAGAAAGCAAATTGGGGACTTTGATAACATTTTTAACAAGCATATATATCTCACAGTTCCATTCTCAGGCAACCCTATGAGCAGAGAGGACATTCATGATGAGAGAATGGTCATTTTAGCAGTCCTGAAAATCAATATTCTCAAATAGTTGCACCAAAAACACTTCAGCATCACACAATATCAAGGCAGTGTGATGTAATCTGCTTAGTGGCCACTTTTCTCAAAATCGTTGTAAAAGGGGATAGCTAGCTCTTTCACTGGTGTTATTCATCAACAGGGAATAGGAAATTTGTTCATGTCATCTATTTTTCCAAAAAGACTAGAGAATTATCTGGAAGTGGTCTTATTCAAACAGCGTTAAATATTATTCACACTAAACCACTTCTCCAGATGGATAGAAGCTAGATAGAAGTCTGAAGAAGTGATAACATCACTGAAGGATATCTTAGTTTGGGATTCCATATTTTGCAGTGGGTTGCTGTTTGCCTATGAGTCATTTAAACAGTCCACATTATCATGCAGATTTATCCATACTAACAGCTCGCTGAGATAATCTTAAGCAAATGGAGAAGCTGAATTGGGAGTACATACAGTGAAAGCACTGCTGAAGAATAATGATGGCATTCAACTTGCACTTCTGAACTACTATTCAATTCTAATCCAAAATGGTTTAGCTCTATGTGAATTCCTCATGAGAAATAGACTACTCCTCACATACTCATGGATAAGATTATTATTAATCATTTATTGGATTTGCCTGTCACCAGCTGGGTTGCCCTTAAGAAGGTAGTGGTGAGCTGCTTTCTTAAACTGCTGCAGTTCATTTGCTATTGGTAGACCCACAATGCCATTAGGGAGGGAGTTCCAGGATTTTGACACAACGATACTGAAGGAATGATGATATTTTTCCAGGTCAGCATGGTGAGTGGCTTGGAAGGGAGCTGATATGTGGTGTGTTCCCATGTATCTATTGCCAATGCCCTTCCAGGTGATAGTGGTTGGATGGTGCTGCCGAAGGCGCCTTGGTGAATTTCTGCAGTGTTTCTTGTAGATGGTACACACTGCTGCTACTGAGCATCGGTAATAGAGCAACTGAATGTTTTTGGATCTGTATCAATAAAACAGGTTGCTTTTCTCTGGATGGTGTCAAGCTTCTTGAGCCCATCCAGGCAAGTGGGGAGTATTCCAACATGCTCCTGACTTCTGTCTTAAGGTTGATGGTCAGGCTTTGGAAAGTCAGGAAGTGAGTTCACATTCTCCTTCAAAATAATGCCAAGGATTGAAAAATCAGTACAGCAGGTAGGTGAGACCTCGGGCTATCGTTTCGTCTAAAAGATGCTTTTCTGACATTTCAGCGTATCCTCAGTACTGCAGTGAAGTGCGGCTTTGATTTTTGTGCTCATGACCTTTTTGTGAGTCAAAGCGAGAGTTACACAGCTGACATCATTTAAAGTACAGAATTTACTTCAAGAAGCAATGAAATCCTGTCATAGATTCTTGCAAAGAAATAAATGAATGCTCTAAGAAGGATTTGCAGAATGTGGTTACTGTGCAGGAACCTGACCATATCAGAGGGCGTTGCACAATTTTACTTAATACTAAGGGAGCTGAATAGGTCAACCTCAAAACACATTTCCAAAAGTGGATATTACATACTTCATAAGCTTCAAATTTCTTAAAACATGAATATATTTGGGATAAGCGCAAGGAAATGTGGTGAAATCAAGTTTGGAGATTAGGGGAAATTAACAATTTGCTCTATTTAATGAATTCATTCATTCTTATCAATGCCATATTTAAAAATACACAGTCTCTGACAATGATAAGAATATTGAAGTTAAGATGAGCGTATTTGAGTTTGTAAGTGTGCATGTTTTAACTTGGAGAGCATTATTTGTCAAACAACCAGTTTGAAGACCAGAGGTAGGATTATTGTGATTTCTTTCTGTCTGAAGATACAGTGAATGCGTACAAATCTCAGCATGAATTTACCGTGATTTGTCTTCGAGGTATCATTATATGGCTACAGACAAGTGAATTGAGCAGACTAGTCAATGTGAAGATAAATATCCATTATAATTAATCACATTAATTAAATTAAATTAACTGGTTTTATTAAGTTTTATCCCATGTGGTGCCATGACCAGCAATTATAATCCTGGATCAAATACAGACATATTGACCTTCTAATTACAAAATTTGCTTTTTAAAAGAGGAATGTTACAGCAAAGTAAATAATCTCAATTGTACAATTGTGGGCGGCATGGTGGCTCAGTGGTTAGTACTGCTGCCTCACAGCACCAGGGACCCGGGCTCGATTCTATCTTCAGGCAACTGCCGATGTGGAGTTTGCACATTCTCCCCATGTCTGCGTGGGTGTACTCTGGGTGCTCTGGTTTCCTCCCACAATCCAAAGATGTGCAAGTTAGGTGAATTGGCCATGCTAAATTGCCCGTAGTGTTAGGTGCATTAGGCAAGGGTGAATATAGGGTTGGAGTGGGTTACTCTTCGGAGGGTCGGTGAGGACTTGTTGGGCTGAAGGGCCTGATTCCATACTGCAGGGAATCTAATCTAATCTCATCATTCAGTGGATATATTCAGAGAGACGACCTAAAATGTCACACGATGAGGTGTCAAGAAAGCTTCAAAGGGTGGGATTTAAGAGGGAAATGCACGTTACAAACTGAACTGTAATCTCCTGTGAGTTATCTTAGACTGCCAGCATGATGGAATAAAACATAGCAGTCTGGGCAGGAGATATGTTTTATATCTTTCTGTTCACATAATACACAAAACAGATAAAAGGCTTGTCCAACCCTGGTCTGAGTATGCTTGAAGAAGAAAATGTGCTGGTGAGCTGAGGTGGCCATGTGTGTCAGTGGGCTGAGGTAGTAGCCTGGGTTTGAATGCTCGTGCACGATGAAGGGCTCAGTGAAAGAACTTTGGAGAAAGTGAGGACTGCAGATGCTGGAGGTCAGAGTCGAGAGTGCAGTGCTGGAAAAACACAGCAGATCAGGCAGCATCCGAGGAGCAGGAGAATTGATGTTTTGGGCATAAGCTCTTCACCAGGAATGAAACATTAATTCTCCTGCTCCTTGGATGCTGCCTGACCTGCTGTGCTTTTCCAGTGCCACACTCTCGATTCAGTGAAAGAACCACCCACTATACACACCTGCATAACCGGTGAAGGATTGTCTCACTCTGAATGGTAGAAGGAGACTGGACAGCAAGCCAGTAACAAACAAGTAGGACAAAAATAAATTCAACTAACTTGCTAGGGCAAGAAACCTGAAGGAACTATTGGACAATGAATGCTATACTATCTAGTTTATCACTATTGAGCTGCTTAGCTCAGTTGGCTGGATGGTCAGTTTTCAATGGAGAGTGACACCAACAGCATGGTTTCAATTCCTGCAGCAGCTCAGGTTACTTTCCTTTTCAATCTCTCTTGTTGCCCAAGGTGTGGTGACCCTCGAGTTAAACAACCACCAGTCGGCTCTCTGTAATGAGAGAGCCGTCCTGGTAAGATCATGGCAGCCTTCATTTTTTATTTGTATGTACTAAACTATTCTGAGACTGAAGTGTATTTACGTCAATTTATATCTTTGTTTGGACTGGCTTCTCACTTATATTTTGTGTTATGTGTGCTGTGTCACTATTTCTTCACAAGTTTGATAAACTCACTCATTTTAAATCAGGAAAGCCTGATCAGGTTGACTCCTTTTAAAACAAATTTACTTGACCTAGGAGAAGGGTTTCAACAAGGATGGGATCCTTTTAAAATATATATTTGTTGCAGCTAACCAAGGAGATCTCAGTTATATATAAGAATAATAGGGTGGTTATGGTAGGGGATTTAAACTTTCCAAACATAGACTGGGACTGCCATAGTGTTGAGGGTTTAGCTGGAGATGAATGTGTTAAGTATATGCAAGAACATTTTCTGATTCAGTATGTGGATGTACCTACCAGAGAAGGTGCACAACTTGACCTACTCTTCAGAAACAAAGCAGGGCAGGTGACTGAGGTGTCAGTGGGGGAGCACCTTGGGACCAGTGACCATAATTCTATTAGTTTTAAAATACTGATGGAAAAGGATAGACAAGATCCAAAAGTTGAAGTTCTAAATTGGAGAAAGGCCAATTTTGATGGTATTAGGCAAGAACTTTCAAAAGCTGATTGGGCGCAGATGTTCACAAGTAAAGGGACGTCTGGAAATTGGGAAGCCTTCATAAATGAGTAATGAGAGTCCAGAGAAAGTATGCTCCTGTTAGGGTGAAAGGAAAGGCTGGATAACTAAAGAAATTGAGGGTTTGGTTCATAAAAATAAGGAAGCATATATCAGGTATAGACAGGATAGATTGAGTGAATACTTAGAAGAGTATAAAGGCAGTAGGAGTATACTTAAGAGGGAAATCAGGAGAGCAAAAAGGGGACATGGGATAGCTTTAGCAAATAGAGTTAAGGAGAATCCAGAGGGTTTTTACAAATACATTAAGGACAAAAGGGTAACTAGGGAGAGAATGGTGACCCCTCAAAGATCAGCAAGGCAGCCATTGTGTGGAACTGCAGTAGATGGGGAGTTACAAAAGAGTATTTTGCATCAGTATTTAAAAAGGACATGGAAGATATAGACTGTAGGGAAATAGATGGTGACATCTTGCAAAATGTCGATATTACAGAGGAGGAGTGCTGGATGGTTTGAAATGTATAAAAGTAGATAAATCTCCAGCACCTGATCAGGTGTACCCTAGAACTCTGTGGGAAGCTAGGGAAGTGATTGCTGGGCCCCTTGCTGAGATATTTGTGTCATTGATAGACACAGATGTGGTGACAAAAGACTGCAGGTTGGCAAAAGTGGTGCCACTGTTTAAGAAGGGCGGTAAAGACAAGCCAGGGAACTATAGACCAGTGAGCCTGGCATCGGTGGTGGGCAAGTTGCTGGAGGAAATCCTGAGCGACAGGATGTACATGTATTTAGAAAGGCAAGGACTGAGTGGGGATAATCAACATGGCTTTGTGTGTGGGAAATGATGTCTCACAACTTTGATTGAGTTTTTTTGAAGAAATAACAAAGAGGATTGTTAAGGGCAAGGTGTTAGATGTGATCTATATGGACTTCAGTAAGGTGTTCGACAAGGTTCCCCATGGGAGACTGATGAGCAAGGTTAGATCTCATGGAATACAGGGAGAACTAGCCATTTGGATAAGGAACTGGCTCAAAAGTAGAAGACAGAGGGTGGTGGTGGAGGGTTGTTGTTCAGACTAGAGGCCTGTGACCAGTGGAGTGTCACAAGGGTTGGTGTTGGGTCCACTATTTTTCATCATTTTATATAAATGATTTGGATGTGAGCATAAGAGGTATAGTTAGTAAGTTTGCAGATGACACTAAAATTGGAGGTGTAGTGGATTATGAAGAAGGTTACCTCAGATTACAACAGGATCTTGATCAGATGGGCCAATGGGCTAAGAAGTGGCAGATGGAGTTTAATTTAGATAAATGCTGAGTGCTGCATTTTGGGAAAGCAAATCTTAGCAGGACTTATACACTTAATGGTACGGTCCTAGGGAGTGCTGCTCAACAAAGAGACCTTGGAGTGCAGGTTCATAGCTCCTTGAAAGGGGAGACACAGGTAGATAGGATAGTGAAGAAGTTGTTTGGTATACTTTCCTTTATTGGTCAGGGTATTGAGTATAGTAGTGGGGATGTCATGTTGCGGCTGTACAGGACATTGGTTAGGCCACTTTTGGAATATTGTGTGCAACTCTGGTCTCCTTCCTATCGCAAAAATGTTGTGAAACTTGAAAGGGTTCAGAAAAGATTTACAAAGATGTTGTCAGAGTTGGAGGGTTTGAGCTATAAAAAGAAGTTGAATAGGTTAGGGCTGTTTTCCCTGGAGCAACAGAGGCTGAGGGGTGACATTATCGTGAGGGGTTTATAAAATCGTGAGGGGCATGGATAGGATAAATAGACAAAGTGGTAAAAACAATGACTGCAGATGCTGGAAACCAGATTCTGGATTAGTGGTGCTGGAAGAGCACAGCAGTTCAGGCAGCATCCGAGGAGCAGTAAAATCGATGTTTCGGGCAAAAGTCTTTCATCAGGAATAAAGGCAGAGACCCTGAAGCGTGGAGAGATAAGCTAGAGGAGGGTGGGGTTCGGGAGAAAGTAGCATGGAGTACAGTAGGTGAGTGGGGGAGGGGATGAAGATGATAGGTCGGGGTGTGGGGGGAGGGTGGAGTGGATAGGTGGAAAAGAAGATAGGCAGGTAGGACAAATCATGGGGACAGTGCTGAGCTGGAAGTTTGGAACTAGCGTGAGGTGGGGGAAGGGGAAATGAGGAAACTGTTGAAGTCCACATTGATGTCCTGGGATTGAAGTGTTCCGAGGTGGAAGATGAGGTGTCTTTCCTCCAGGGTCTGGTGGTGAGGGAGCGGCTGTGAATAGACAAAGTGTCTTCCCTGGGGTGGTGGGAGTCCAGAACTAGAGGGCATAGGTTTAAGGTGTGAGAGGAAAGATATAAAAGAGACCTAAGGGGCAACTTTGTTACACAGAGGATGGTACGTGTATAGAATGAGCTGCTAGAGGATGTGGTACAATTGCAACATTTAAGAGGAATGTGGATGGGTATATGAATAGGAAGGGTTTGGAGGGATATGGGCCGGGTGCTGGCAGGTGGGACTAGATTGGGTTGGGATACCTGGTTGGCATGGACAAATTGGACCGAAAAGTCTGTTTCCGTGCTGTACATCTCTATGACTCTCTGACTCTTTGTGAATAAAGGAGGGGGAATTGATTCACCAGACTTTAAACATCCTTCCTCAGCTAGAGGTTAGGGTATCCGGGCTGAAACTGTAATAATTTGGGGAATTTTGCCTGGGATTCATCACAGTGATGAGGTGTTCCTTAAAAATTCCCCAATCTTGCCATGCAATATTCTTGTCATTCTGCTTTGGATAGCATTATAAGTTAAGACTGTTATCAACTTGTAGAGTAAAATTACTAGCTTAATTATAGAACTGCATCAGTAATTTTATAGTTATTGCATTATTTTATCTAAAATAGCTTATTATTCAATGTAAATATCTTCAGACTGTAAATGCACTAATTGTGTTTCTTCTCAGACGCCATTTCAGTTGTTTTGAACGTTGAATGTACTTTTTCGAATGTGAGAGAATAGCAACCTCCTTTGTATTTGTACAAACCCTCCCATCATTATCACAATCGTGGATAAAATGCTACCTCAGTTACAGTGTACTAGTGGTGCTGGTTGGATGCCAATTATTCTTTTGTTCTGCCAGCAGACATCTGCTATCTGAAGCACAAAGAAACTCATTGTGAACTAGCCAGCAGCACTGCAATAAATCCACCCAAATTGAAATATTAAATTGACTTTTAACATTGAATTTTCTTTAATATTTCTGTCTTGCACCACATGAGTCACCGTGAAATCATAAATCGAGCAGTTCATCGAGACAAAGAGCTCTTTAGCATAGCATATTATTAACATTTGTTCACACCTTTCCCAATAAGAGCAAATTTTGCGAAAATGCTGCAATACATTATAACAAGGTTTCATGCACATTCAGATCATGCACAAAATTAAATTCCAGTGTTAATAAACATAATTTGTTTGTAAATATTTTGAATATAATCAAGCTAGCAATCCTCGAAACAAAGTGAGCAGAGACTGGAGCCATTTGTAAACAAAACTGCCAGTCAACATCTCTCTGTCTCTTTGATGTACACCTAAACTGCATCTAATTTTCATTATAATGAACAACAGCGTGCTGAAAATGGTTGCTTATATTAGCCAGGCAATATTCTGCATCCACTAGAATATATGTGTTCTTTTCTGTGCTGAGACTTCAAGATAAAACAGAGAGCCCTATTCAGCAGAAATCCCAACATATTCCCCCATGGGCTCCTGATCATTGACTCCCATCCCATCCACTGCTGCCTCTCCAATAGATTGGTCCTGGAGAGGCACCCCATTTCATTGGAGGAGGTGGCAGTCTGAGGGATATGTTGGACTGAGATTACATAATGAGGCTGAATACATAGGGATGTCCAGTTTTGAGCTGCCTAATCTGTTCTGAATCTATCCCACTTAGCAATGGTTGTAGTGCCACACAACAATTTCACATCATCTTCACAAGGACTGCGCAGTCGTCACTTCTACTTGTACCAGTATGGTCAGATGCATCTATGACAGGTAAATTGATGAGTATATGACATAGGTATTTTCCTTTTGGGTGCCTCCCCACCTATTGCAGGCCTAATTTAGCAGTTACATCCTCAAGACTCTGCTAGTAGTGGTGCTATTGAGTCATTCTTGATGATGAACATTGAAATTCACCAACCCTGGCTTGCTCTGACCACAATGTCATCAACTTTATTGTGACCTGGAGTCACATGTAGGTCACAGCAAGTTAGGAGGTAGATTTCTTTCCATAAAAAAAATTTATTTTCTTCATGACAATCAATGATGATTTTGTGGCTTTGCTTATTAAATTTGAATTCGAATTCCACCATAGTATGATCTGAACCCAAGTCCCCAGAGCTTTAGTCCAGGGCCTTTGAATTATAAGAACATCTCATTGCTATCACACCATTGTCTCCTCTTCTTGATTGTCCACTGATGTACAGACAATTAATTGTTAAATTTCTGTTGACCTGCAGACAATTCTGGAAGAGTTCAACTTTACTCTTTATTAATCAGCCAACTTGCATCATTTGCAGAAAAGACAAGCAGAATTCAGGGATACAGTGCAGCTTTAGGGGGCAATCAGGGAGGCTTCAAAAGTGTGAATATCTATTTTTGTCCAACAATAATCAGGAATAAAGCCTGACCATAGGCATCCTTCATTTGAGAGAGAGAGAAAAAAAATAGTTGATTATGTACAGCTTGGGGGTAACCCCTCCATAAGCATGGTGTAAAGTAAGCAGGCAGGCCTCCATGAACTATTATGGGCGTCAAGATGGTTCAGTGTTTAGCACTGCTGTCTCACAGCACCAGGGACCTGGGTTCAATTTCAGCCTTGGGCAAGTGGCTGTGTAGAGCTTGCATGTTCTCACCATATTTGTATGGGTTTCCTCCGAGTGCTCCATGTTCCTCCCCCAGTCCAAAGCTTGTAGATTAGATGGTTTGACAATGCTAAAATGCCCATAGTCTTCAGGCATGTGCAGGCTAGATGGATTAGCTATCTAGCTATTAAATGCAAAGTTTAGCGTAAGAGGTTGGGTTTGAATGGGACACTTTAGAGGAGGCGCCTCATTTAGTTGCAGGTTGTGGATGGGAGGAGAGTCAGTGATCAGGAGCCCATGGGGGAAGATGTTGCTATTTCTGCCGAATGGGGCTCTTTGTTTTATCTTGAAGGCTCGCTAAATTAAACTGATGCTATTACATTTTTGTTTACACAGACTTGATGGACTGAATGGCTGGTTTCCATACTGTAGGGATTCTATGATTCTAACTTTATTCTGCATCACACACGAGCCATCTGGCAGACCTACACTCCCTCGACTACTTAAAGAAAAATTGGAAGTCTAGTTTGAGAATGTCCGAAGAGCAGATGAACCCCCTACAGAAATCATCCCAAAACTTCTGGTGTCAGAAGTGGAAATATGTGTGAGGTGTAGATGGTATTTTACAGTGAGTGTTTTAGTTAGAAGTCAGAATTGAAGGATTAACGATGTACACAAACAGGATGCAGAATTAGGTACAGCTGGGCCACACAATCATCAGAGATAAGGAAGGCCTTGAGTAAATACAAACAATACCCCTGTTGTACTTAATATGGGAAATAAGTAAGCTAACACGGACATCTGGTCGACATACGGTGTGAATTAATCAGATAAAGAATTTAATGTGTGGCCTGTTATGCATAAAAGTTGGAAATTTGTGGGATTTTGCAGTGTTTGGGGTCAGATTGATAAACAATAGTTGCCTGCACCTTTGTGTCCTGTTAGCTTGTCCAGTTGACAATGTCCTCATTAGGCAAATGCAGCTGATTTTCTGTCTGTTCCAGCATTGTTCAGTGTTTATTTTAGCTTAAATTAAACCTCATAAAATAAATCCAATTCAATCAGTTGTTCCAGAAGCCAAGAAAATTGGCTGACTCCTTCATCTAGGATTATTCTGATTCAACAGGTCATGTAGATTATGGCACATTTGAGGTAGCTGTTTTGAGACAGTATAGCTGTTGCAGTCCTCTAAAACAAACACTTTGATCTCGTGCAGTTTGAAGACAACTTACGCTGAAGCAAATGGTACTGCGTGCTACGTCAGCTGAATGAAGAGCTTGCCACCGTAAAGCAATTCAGAGCAATTCTGAGGCCATTAGTTGGCTGGGTCCAAAGTTGTCCACCTTACTGAAGAAGAAAACTGCCAAAACTGGCAAGAAGCTAGGCACCACAATTTTACAGTGCTGGTAGTATGTGGCAAAAAGATAACACTGACAACAATATTGCCCAGCAAGGGAGAAACAATATTTTCAGCATGGCTGATTTGACCATTTTCCACAATTTTGCAATGCAAGGCTGCCTTTTGAAAGCAAGTTACACAAAATAGCCTCTGGACATAAGATTATTCAGAAACTCGATCAAGAAGTAAAGAGAACATGGAAGTCATCCAGTTATTTGACGATGTGGAAGTTGTTGATTCTAGCAGTCAATTGATGATCTGAATCCAAGTCTATTGTTATTGTTTTGCCAACTAGTTTGATCATCAAATGTCAGCATCCAAACCTTTGGAAGCATCAATCTTTCAATTTGAGGTTGCATTCAGCGGTAAAATTATTGAAGAATCCATTTACATCTTAACAATATAGCAATATTGGTTTGGAAATATTTGCTATCAAAGGGAATTACTCACAAATAAATATTTCTGTCAATAATGTTAAAAAAGTACTTTAAGTTAATAATGTTTGAAATGAGGAAAGTACTTGAGGGGAGATTAGTAATGGGTTTAATGAATATTTAGATATATCTCTGAGCTAAGCTATGATGGACCAGAGACTAATACATGACACCTGAAGCCAATCTACTATAAGGTTGTTCCAAGAGCTGTTCCAGGCAGTAATTCCCATTGCTGGACCTCAATATACGTTGTTCATAAAAACCATTGAAAAGAAATAGCTACAATTCTGGCCTAAGAATATTTGAAGAACTGATAAACCCACAGAAAGCATCATAAAACATTCCAATTTCTGCAGCATGCCCACCCACCTTCTGTAATATCTGAGACTAGCAAGGTGGTGTTGTATCACTGATCCACTGCAATCATGCTATACTTCACGTATGTGTGGGTCTTACAGGGGGGACAGCCTTCTGGTCTGTAGCTGTAAAACACAACTCAGTGACTTTCATGTAATAGCACCAGAAACAACAATTAAATTTTTTATGATTAAGGAACTAGTCCCTTTCTTTCAAACATAGACACAATGCCAGTAATGCTTTACAAACTAGTCACTTTTTGAGGATTTCCTTTCATGTGATCAAAATTGGTGTTTTCATAGATGAGTGTTTGGGAGATATTTCTGAAACCTATAGTTCAATGCTCCATTCATTGTCGAGGCCACAATGGCTGATAATGAGAAATCAGTAATTGATAGGCTATGGATGCCACATTTTGCATTATTTTCCCTAATTGAAAAACCAGATTGTATCTTCTGTTATTCCTATTAATGTTAGTATCTCTATTATCAGTTATTGTTTTTGATAATAAGATCAAAGGACCATAAGACATAGGAACAGAAATAGTCCGTTCAATGCAATGAGTTGGGTCTGTGATTTAATAAGTTAATAGTAATATATTAATATTAATTCTAATGTTAGAAAATGTTATAGAATGGTAAAATTTTTATGATTTGATTTTCACACTTCATAACTGAAGTTTCACAATGCACTGGAAATTCATAAATCTACTGCGTTTGATTGTGAGAATGCACCACGTTCCTAACAGGAATTGAAGAAAACAGTGATTATGTCCAAAATGTTGAGTTTAAAGATTAAACGGCTTAACAAAACCGATGGTTTTATGTCAATTCCAAGTGAAGATGATTGACAAATTGTTTGGATTTTCATCCAAAATAATAAAGCAGTTTGGGGATGGTAAAAGGAGATGTAATCATTGTCAAATTGGATATTATAAGCCAGCTCTGAGTACTGTTATGTTGTAAGAATCTAAATTATTTTTGATTTGTCTGACTCAACAAAATGTTATAATGGTGTGGAGGAAGTGCTCTCCTTACCAGTTGTAGAACTAAGATATTTAGTAAGCCTACCTCAGTGTGATAGATGTTAGAAAGGGATCTAGATAGAAATAGTGATAGAAATTAGGGGGTAAGTTCAAAAGTGCAGCCAACTTGTTTCCTACAAAGACATGACATTTTTCAGAAATATTAAGGATATGCTTATCTATTAATACTGGTGTTTGATAAATTCATGACAGGTCAAAAATATTTGAGCCAACATCACCTTTTATAGATTGAGTGTTCGAAACAAGAGGGAACCTAGACCATAAAATCATAAGACATTGGAGTGGAAGTAAGGCCAATTGGCCCATCGAGTCCACTCCGCCATTCAGTCATGGCTGATGGGCATTTCAACTCCACTTACCTGCATTCTCCCCGTAGTCCTTAATTCCTCGTGACATCAAGAATCTATCAATCTCTGCCTTGAAGACATTTAGCGTCCCGGCCTCCACCACACCCTGTGGCAATGAATTCCACAGGCCCACCACTCTCTGGCTGAAGAAATGTCTCCGCATTTCTGTTCTGAATTGACCCCCTCTAATTCTAAGGCTGTGTCCATGGGTCCTAGTCTCCTCACCTAACAGAAAAAAATTCCTAGCGTCCACCCTTTCCAAGCCATGTATTATCTTGTAAGTTTCTGTTAAGTCTCCCCTTAATCTTCTAAACTCCAATGAAACAAATCTGTGAGGAATTCTTTGACTGAATGACTCTCCAAATATTCCAGTTTTAGCTTTGATTTTTCAATATCTAAATGAAAATTTGTCTAGGATTTGAAACAGAATGCCAACACAAGCTGTGTCATGTTGATCAACAACGTACTCTTTTTGTCACATGTGTTGTAAGGATCTTATTCAGGAACAGGGGATTTGGGAAAGGGAAATAATTAATAGATTTAATGCAGCTTAAGGGCTGGGAAACTTCTGGCAATAGGCTGTATTGCTATGCAGAATTTAGTTTTATCAAGTTTCTAAATATCAACATCTGTAGTAAGTGCAAATGCTAGGCAGCTCAAATTGTAGCAAAGGGGCAGATAAGGCTGTAAATTATGATATCTGTTGAACTGTCAAAGAATTTATACAGTGGACTAATGAATAACTATCTGATGAGAAACTAAAAAAATGGGTTAAAGTCAATATAGGTACAACCCAAAGGACATTATGTAGCCCATTACGTTTATGCCAACTCCCTAAAAGAATAAACTAAGTATTTCCACTTCAGCACATTATTCCCCTAGTCCTGAAATTATTTTTCCTATTCAGAAGCTTATCTGATTCTCTTCTGACTCTGTCTCCATTTTCAGCAGCATATCAGATCATCATCATTCAGTGCATAAAGAAGATATTCATCGTGATGGCCCTCATTCTTTTGCCCAGCATCTTAAATCTCTGTCCTCTGATACTTAACCTTTCTGCTAATGTTAACAGTTTCTCATTATCTATTCTGTCTAGACCCCTCATGATTTTCAACACCTCTATCAAATCTCTTCTTAATCTTCTAGAAGAACGACTTCAGTTTCAATTTGTTTCATTCAACTAATCTCCAGTGATTTTCTTGTCAACCTTCTGTTCACCCTATCTAAAATCTTCATATCCTTCCTAAACTGTGGTGACCAGAATTGGCCAGAATGCTCACGTTGAGGCCAAACTAGATTACAAAGGTTTATCACAACCTTTTTGCTATTTCATACTCTATGTGTATATTTATAAAGCTCTCAAGACCCTGCATTTCTTTGAAACCACTTACAGCCACCTTTGTGGAACTTTACCATTAGATATTTCTGTTCCTGCAGTCTCTGTAAAATGGTACCATTTAGTTTATGTTGGTTCTTCTTGCTCTTCCTATGAAAATGTATCACTTCTCTATTTAAAATGTAATCTGATTTCACTCACCTGACAATGATAAATGGAAGTATATCTCTCTTCTCCTGCCAGTCATTAAACTTCCTTGTTTTGTGAATTGTGCCTTTTCACCCATGTTTCAGACATTAATGTGTATTCAGGAAAAGCAGTGGTACTAATACACACCTTTGGTCTCACCTTCCTCAAGATAACTATTCACTATTGTCTTGGATCAGGTTAAAACTTACACACCTGGATTACAATCCAATAGGTTTATTTGGAAGCATTAGCTTTCCAAGCGCTGCTTCTTCATCAGTGGTTGTGATCTTGGATCAGGTCATTCAAGCCCCTGACTGATCATTGTCCTTCACTCAGGAAAGGACTACTTCCTTTAGACATTCAGGCATAGCTATTTTGCCTGAAGCACACACAGAGTGTTTGCTGTGGAATCTGCTGCCACATGCTATCATTGTGAAATTGATATAACACGGTCACGTACCCCAAAATGTCCACCCCTTGACTGTTCAATGCTAGGAGCCATGACAAGCTGCCTGGCTGTCTACTTCCATAAACTAGTCAGAAGGAGCATCCTATTTAGATGGATGAAACAAATTTATATCCTGACATTTTATCACGAAAACGTTATAAACATACAGCCAGAGACCCTTTTATTCCATAAGCTTCAACTTCGCTTACAAGTCCGTAAGGTGGCATATTATCAAATTACTTTTGAAAGTCTATTTACTGCATAGCAATCCTTATCTAGACGTGTGGTTACCTCATCAAAATTTTCAAGCGAATTAGTTAAACATGATTTGCCTTTAAGAAATGAAAACAGAAAATCTTGAAAATGCTCAGCAGGTCAGGCATCATCTGTGGAGAGAGAAACAACGTTAATGTTTCATGTTAATTGGTCTTTATCAAGACATTCTCTGTTGTGAGAATGACAAATGCATGGCAGATGAAATATTATGTGAATAACTCTGAGGTTATCCACTTTGGTAACAAAAGCAGGAAGACAGTATTATCTGAATTGCATTAGATTAGGAAAGGGCAAGGTGCAATAAGACCAGCGTGTTCTTGTACGCAGTTGCTGAAAGTAAGCATGCAGGTACAACAGGTGTGAAGGAGCAATTAGTAAGTTGACCTTCATAGTGAGGAACAAGGATGTTTTGCTGCAATTGTGCAGGGTCTTGGGAGACCACACCTGGTGTATTGCATGCAGTTTTAGTTTTGTTACCCTAAGACCATAAAGATGATTGTAAGAAATAAATAGAAGTTTATTTCCTTTGAGCCCTTTGAGCCTGCTTCACCATTCAAGAGGATTGTGGGTGATACGACATGCCTCACATTCACTTTCATGCATGTCCTTTGCGACTCGTCTGGTTTTAACAAATCTGTATTGGTTTTCCTTTGCTAACCTACACTTTATCCATGTTTGGATAATTGTTCTGGAAATTGTTTTGTATAAATTTTCTTAAGTTTAAGCTCATTGCCTCTAGTTGTCGGGCCTATCCTTGCACCTTATTTGGAATAACGTGCGTATTTACGATTTTATTCTGACGCTAACCTCTGAATCTAAGGAAGACTGGCAAGTTATGAACAATATTCCCACCAACTTCATGTTTACTACCCTCACCATCCATCTCGTCTTGTAAACATTCAGTACCAGTATTTCTTTTAACTTCAGTTTATCAACTTTTTGCTCAATAATTATCTGAACTGCCCTCTCTTTCTCCATGACGATGGCAGCACATTCATCTTTAATAAGAACAGATACCAAATATTTATGTCTACTACAATGCTGTCTGCATTCATGTGTAGGCAACCTTATAGATGCCTAATCAATTTCACTCCTTCTTTATGTACTCCAGACTTTTGGATTTTCTTTGGTTAGCTGTCAGTCTCTTTTCGTTCTCTCTTTTATTTTTGCTTTTTTTCTCTCTTTCCATCTGAATTTTCTATATTCAGCCTGGTTCTCCTTTCATTACTATACAGAGATTTTTCATATCACCCTGTTTTCATCTCACCTTACTGTCAATCTGCTTTGGCATTCAGAGAGTTCTAGATCTCATTGCCTTACATTTCTTCCATGTGGGATTATACGTTGACTGTACCAGAACTATCTCCCTTTTAAAAAGGCACCCTTTATTCAATTACCACATGTGAGATCCTATGTCAATCCATTGAAATTTGCCCTTCTCCAATTAAGTATTTATAATCTAGATGGTCTTTGTTCTTTTCCATTGATACCCTAAACCTTATGATGCCATGATCACTGTTTTTAATGTCTTCCCCCTCAAGATCTAACTAACCCACCTGAAGCATGGTGGCACAAGTGGTTGGTGGCAGGGACCATGATTCAATTCAAGCCTTGGCTGACTGTCTGTGTGGAGTTTGCACATTCTCTCTCTGTCTGCATGGGTTTCTTCGGGATGCTCCAGTTACCTCCCACAGCTGAAAGATGTGCAGGTTAGGTGGATTGGCCAATCTAAATTGCCCTGGTTTGTCCAGGATTGCGAAGGCTATGTGGGTTAGCTATGGTTAATATAGGGTTATGGAGATAGGGTGCGTGTGGTGGGATGCTCTTTGAAGGTTGGTGCAGTTTCAATGGGCTGAATGGCCTCTATCTGCATTGTAGGGATTTGATGAGTTCTATGAAACCTTATTTCCCAGAACAAGATTCAGCAATGGCTCACTCTAGGCTTGAGACAGACTGTTATAGAAAATTCTCCTTAATACACTTCAGAAACTTTTCTTCTTCTCTATCCTTTACACTATTACTACCTCAGTCTCAATTAGCATAACTGAAGTACCTGACAAATCAATTTATGAATACAACTTATTTTTGTTAAAGACAGTGCATTATTAGCACATGATTTTAAGACCACCAGCTGAAATGTTTTACAGTCCTGTTGTTTTTTTCTTGTATGTTCATTCATGCAATGTGGTTGTTGGTCACTGGCTCATCCAACATTTATTGTCTATCTCAAGTTAGCCTTGAGATGGTGGTGGTGAGCTGCTGCTGTCCATGGAGGTGAGATATAGGGCAAGTTCCTGGAAGATGCAGGGGTGGGGCAGAGAGGCTCAGCAGGACTCCATATCTGTTCAGATTGTTGAGGAGGTGATTCTCCCACATGAACCTAAGTAAGAAAAAGTGAACAAGTCATCCATCATTCTCTAAGAATTTTGTAAATGAAATCTACCACTGCTGCAACCAGAGCTGCACTCCCTGAGCAGGGAAAGGATCACATTTGCCAAAGGTAATTGTGGCAATGATCTTGTTTGGATTGGGCTCCTCCAGACAGGAACTGGGGTTATTTGCAACTGTTCAGAGTCTGCCATTCATTATTGCAGAAAAGTTAAGGATGTGAATGGTGGTGGTAACTGAGAGAGAGGAGTTGAATCGATACTTGCATCAGTCTTCAGTGTAGAAGACCACGAGTAGCATTCCAAAAATACTAATAATTAAGGGAGAAATGAGGGAAGGAAGAAGAAATAATTACTATAACTATCACTGGAGAAAAACATACGAGGAAAACCAATGGGGGCTAAAGGCAGACGGGTTTAATATCCTTGAATATTAAAAGAAGCAGTTTTAGAGATAATGGATGCACTGGTAAGAGTATTCCAAGAATCCTTAAATTCTGGAATGGCCTTGTCATTTGGAAAACAGCCAATATAATACCCTAATTACAAGAAAATGCAAAGAAGGAAAACACCCAGGTTACTTAGGCCAGTAAGCTTAACTTATTACTGGAAAATCACACTACACCAGGTTACAATCCAACAGGTTTATTTGGAAGTACTAGCTTTCACAACACTGCTCCTTCAGCAAGTAATTAGTGGGACAGGATCACAAGACGCAGAATTTATTGCAAATGATTTATTGAACAAACCTAGATTCCTAGTGCTTCTAAATAAACCTGTTGGACTATAACCTGGGGTGTGTGATTTTTAACTTTGCCCACCCCAATCCAACACCGGCACCTCCACATACTGGAAAATCATTAGTCTATTGTAATAGGATGTAATAATAAAGTATTTATAATAAATTAATGCAATTAAACAAAGTTAACATGGGTTCAGTAAGGGGAAATCATGTCGAACAAATATTAGATTTCTTTGAGGAGGTAAACAATCAAAATAGATAAAGGATAACCATATATATATATATTCGGACATACTGGAGGCATTTGAGGTTACTTAATAAGATAAGAAGTCATAGTGTTGTGGATAGCTTGGATAGTGGATGAGCTGACTTGTAGAAGACAACATTTTCAAGATGACAGAGATTGTTCCATATGTCATTTTAAAAAAGTTTTATCTTGGATTCCTCACTTAGTGTGTGTGTGTGTGACGTTTATAATTTTTCTTGTGCTTAATAATTAATAAACTCACTTATTAATTCAAAGGCTGACTGAAATGTGAGTTCTTCTGCAATGAGAGTTCATTTGGTCTGGGAGAATGCTATCCACCAGGGAAGGAATCCCTTTAAAGTTAACCTTGTTGAAGTCAAGAAGCCGAGGCGGGCAGGTGAATAATGAAGAGGACCCAATTCATCTCCCCCCAGCTGTGGGTGGAACAACTTGGTCTATCCTGTCTGGATAAATTGGGAAACCTCACTCGGATCTGGGCAGAACAATTTGGGTGCTCATTCAGGATAAAAACACAGGTAGAACTATAAAACTGGGGGGAATGGATAAATCACCACCTTGAACTCAATTTCAGAGGCAAAAAATCTTTCTTGAATTTGTTAGTTGCACAATATGGAAATGTCCTTATCCAATGTCAGCATCTTCCGAGCATCATTACGGGAAGTTAATTTTGACGATTCAAACATTTTGTCGAGTGGTTAAGAAATTTAGCAGGACTTTTAGGATTAACATTTCACCCAGAAGTCAGAAAATTTTAAAGGGGTGGTCAACTGTTCACAGGTGGAAACTGAAGACAATGAAATGTGAAGAGTCGCTGTAGCCAGATTAAAATTTAGAATTTCAAGAAAAAGAGAAGGAATGAGAAACAGAGAAAAGAGTAAGGAAAGAAAAGGGAGAGTATCAGGAAAAAATGCAGGAAAAGGAGCTGAGGAGAGGAAAGCTACTGTTTCCCATGAAGACATGATGGAGTCATACTTGAGGATGGAAGGCACTTGATTTGCTCTTTCAGTTCCTATGCTTGATGAGGCACAGGTAGAAGCTTTCTTTATTTCTTTTATGCGGGTGGCATGGTGGTTAAAGTAGTTAATCCAATATTGGTCCTTATTATCGTAGATTAAGCTTTCGGGGAAGTGCACAAGGTTTACCCCTTCTTGTCTGACGAATGTCCCACTGATTACAAGGCAGTAAAAAGGCCATCTGAAGTCCTCAGCGGTTAGTGCCAGAGGCATGCCATCAACAATTCCGCATACTCAGGAAATACCCTGACCAGATAAACCTGAAATTTGAGAGGTTAGCTTTTGGCCAGTGGATAGATAAGACAGAATGAGGAATAGGTTTCAGTAGGGCTATTCTGATGATGATCAACATTTCCTCAATCCTGTTAAGAAATACAACGGTGTCTATCCCATGTAGATGAGCATCTACTGACTTCACTCAGATGGTGAACTGCATTGTCCTGCCAGAGAGAGGAATATGTCAGTGAGTGTGATGCAATGTATCAGAACGATGTGGTGGTTATATTTGGCTAACTGGCGGTGTGTGCAAGCTGAAGGATGTGTGTGTGAGGTTGCAGTAGCGCTAGAGATGTGACTGCGATGTGATGTAATGAATGTAACCTTTGCATTGTGATAGGTAGAGATTGTTGGCAACCAGTGGGTCTGGTGCATTTAGCAGTGTTACTGGAGCAGTTTACAGGCTGTCTCTTGAAGGTGCTTTCATTGACCTTGACTTCCTGTGTGAGGTCATTGAACTTTTTGCGTCAGAGCATTCAGTGGCTTTACTGTTCATATTGGCTGCCTAGGCACAACTGTTTTTGGAGAATGAGCCTTGAGAGAGGGGAGGTAGGTGAACCTGAGACCTCTATGGAAACAGCACATTTGTCTTTCTTCGCTCCTCCTGAACCAATCCCTTAATTGCAGCTTCCAAAAATCGTGCCGCTTTCTCTCTTCCACATTTATCATCAATGAGCATTTCACAGGCCACATCAATTGTGGATTGACTGAACAGCACCTGCTTCATGCACAATATGCATTCTGTTTAAGTGGTGCAGATTGGCTTTAAATAGTGCAAGCTGGTTTTAACTTTAAGGCCAGTCACTCATGATATGGAAACCCTGCTGAGCTTTTTAACCAAAACAACAGTGTGGTTCAATTATTGGGCTGTGAGAGAGCAGACTGAAATTGGAGCAATGGTGCATGTTCAACCCTAATTGCCGTCCTGGTGCCTGCTTTTGAGAGCTTTCACATTTTAACACTGAAGGTCTTCTAAGAATTCTAACCAATATATTTGTAAAGAAGATTTGTCATATTTTGCAGGATTTTGCAGCATATTTACATTGGACCAACAGACATTTTGTTTGGTCTGTCAGATAGGTGTATATATAAAAAAAGGGAGTTTACTTCAGATTGTGTATTGTCTGTTTGAATGATTTGAAATCTTTGGTTAGGATTCGGACTGTGTTTCTGCTGTATTTTGTTTTGGTTGAGCTGGCCTTTGCAATGATTGCTTATTCACATTCTTTGAAACTGTTTTCAGCAGCAACTATATCTTTTTACTATAGCCAGAGAAAAATCCATTACCCTTGTGCAAAAGAATAATCAGCAGTGCATAGCTTCTGTATTTACCAATGTTTGGGAGGAAACACATCAGCAATGGCCAGTAAATCATAACATGGGCAGTCAAGGAATATCAGACTATAACTAATTAAGGCAACTTTAACCCAAGTTTCACTTGTGTTTTTTCTGGAATTTAGAATGTTACATATTGTTTTATGCTATTTTGTTTCCAGTTAAAAGCTTAGCCTCAGAATATCTATTTTATTGTCTTAATGAAGAAAAATGATCATGAATCAGAAATGCAGACAACCTCCTTCCATGCCGTTTTGAATCTTAAGGGAGTCACAATAATGCTGGAGGCATTTTGCAACCCAAGTCTTACTTACACAGAACCAGCTAACTCCTGGTGCCAATCTCCCATTCTGAGGCTGCATTCTCAATCTTAAATGGTAGGATCTTGTGTGCATTTGTAGCCAGGCAAGGGGGTGAGATACAGTGAAGGGAACCTTGAGTGCCTGGTAATTGATCAGGGTTTTTGGTGGACATTATATTCCCACAAAATAATCAATGTTATACAAAAACTTTGACATCTTAATGGTTGATAATTAGGTCAGTGAAGAGTGGTTTTAAAAAAAGCATGTGCATTTTCACCATTTGTATGTCAAAACTGCAATGGGAGTCCTACCTAAACCATAAGGTCCTAATTTGGATTTTACAAAGTGACTTCTCACCTCAGCTAAGCAGATATCCTTGCAGTTCTGTTGAGAACGTAATCTAATATGGCAAACCAATATAGGTGACCCAATAACTTTCTTCAACTCCAAATACTCATTTGTGTCAAGTGACTTAGATTTTGCTTTCGTATTGATGAAATAAGGAAAAATTGAAATGTGAAAAGTTCTTTCTGACAGCTGTAAAGTTCTTTGTCATAAATATGAATCCATCTTGATTCCTCTCATCTATATCTGGAGATTGTCTTCCTTAACTGCTTTTCCGCAGTACATTTTTCAATATCCACCAATATTCAGGGTTTTTAAAACATGAATAAAACATTGATTTTTTTTCTTTGAAATCTAAAACTATACAATTACTGCTAATGACTGTTGTGCTGGAAAAGTACAACAGGTCAGGCAGCATCCGAGAAGCAGAGGAATTGACGTTTTGGGCTTAGGCCCGAAACACCGATTCTCCTGCTCCTCGGATGCTGCCTGGCCTTCTGTGCTTTTCCAGCACCACACTCTTGACTCTGATCTGCAGCATCTGCAGTCCTTACTTACTCCAAATTACTGCTGATAGCTTCCTTTTAAAATAAATTATGCTTTACTGATAAATACATTGAATTCTTAACTTTTTGGACATTAAAAATGCATTAAAGATAAAGCATTGCAATTGAATCATAAGCTAAATAGTTTACAATAAATAATCTATTCAGAGAGACTGTCGTTTTAGTCATTGAAAGATAAGGAGGATTGCAATGATTCCTATCTTAATAGAATTGCTAAACCTGATTTTAAGTTACGACAGGTGTGAGGTGCATGTCAAGATATGTTTTTGATCCAGATGACTGATATAAAATGATATAAACAGACCGTTGAACCACTTAGATAAACAAGCCCATAATAGGAGATCACAAGTTAGTACATGCCAGGAATTTTGTGAAATGGTGGAACATCTTTGCCTCAATTATTTCTCATATATATTTGAATCATTGATTTAAATTTGCATGGCAGTTGTATATCAGCAAATTAAATTATGGCTCTGGGCTAATTTTTCATTTTTTGTGAAATAAAACAGAATGCCATTGAAATGCTCTTTACTTGTTGTGTATGATATACACTTTACACGTAATATCAGCATTGAAGGATTTTGAATAAAGTAATGCATGAAATATACTCAGCACAATTAGACTGACAATATTACTTTAAAGTGCTTCTTAAGCAAAATGAATAAAACGAGGTTTTTAAAATTGTCACCAATACAAATGTAAAATAGTACTGATGTTCAAAACCTGCAATAGAAAAAATGGAAAACACTGGAAAAATTCAGCTATTCTGCGTTCTTATGAAAGGTTATCAGCCTGAAATATGGGGCTGGAGTTTACTGGGTGCGGGGCAGATGTGGACACAGGTGTGTGAATCTACGTAATAAAGTGCTGTGGCATTGGCAGTGTACCCACTCCTGGCCTGCATGCCCACACTCCAGTCACAATTTTATGAGAGGCGGGGAAGGTGCCAGTGGGCTGCCCACTTACATTCCTATTGAGGCTCTTCAGTAGGCATTCCTCATGCTACTGCTATTGAAAATAAATGGGAGTGGGTGAGGTCTGCATCCAAGGTGCAGCCTGGCAGGATTGGTGCTGTGGGTTTCTGGACAATAAAAGTGGAGAAGTGACTGAATCCTGGGACTGCCAATGTCAATTGGAGGCTTTCCCAATTTCTACCCACTATGCATCCACCTCATCCCACAGTGCCCCCTCCCCCATCCCCACCCAAAATCCTGCCTGGGCGCAATATGTTCCCTTGCCCAACACACAGCATGTGCCAGCCCAACCATTGTGAAATCCCAGATTTAAACTGAGGTCCATGTGCACTGTTGGCAACACCCCATTGGCCAAATCATGACAGTGGCCACAATTCACAACGTTGGCAGCAGCACTGCAGTGTTGTCCACCTTTGATTAGCCAGCAGCTCTTTGAGGGCAAAAGTGAGAATAATTGAGGTCATTGGAAGAAATGTCAAAATGGAGCAAACCTGCCAAGTTGACCTTTATGATGAAGTGTGGAGAGTCTGCCCTTAGTAAATACTTCAGCCTGATGGTTGGGTTCTCACCGCCAGACCTGCTAAATATTTCCAGCAGTTTAGTGTAGCTTGAAGTTTGTAAACTTTCCTATGAAATACCTTGGGATGTTTGTCTCTGTTAATGGCCCAATGTAATTACAAGTTGCTGCATTTAAAACTCAAGTAGGTTTCTATCCCAGGTATCAGTGCATACTTGGAGTGTGTGTCAATGAATTCTAAATGTAAAGGATAGGATTTAAAACAATTCCTGGGTATTGACAGCAAATTGAAGCAAACCTACGTATTTAGATTTTATAGTACCCTTGTCCTCTATATTTTGCTGGAGTTCATGTTTGTTGGCAGCATAAATCTTGCAATGGAAACTGAGAAACACAGACAGTCAATCAAGATTGTTAAACACCATTTTAAATGTTGAAGGACAGGTGAAAAGAAACAGACTTGTTCGTTCTTGGTAAGCAGATGTGTTTACAGTTGTCATCTGTGTTCCAAGCTGCTGGTCTTCATTTCAGTGATTGATGTGCATGTGCATTGGGAGATGGAATGCAGGTTGGCACTCTCAAACATAATTTAAAGATCGCAGCTGCGTTATTCCCTTAGCTTGATTGCAAAACCATTGCAAAACACTGATGGACACAAATCAGCTTAATAAAGTAGATTAAGCTAGTTTAAACTAAATTAACCTGCATCTGAATTAAATACATAACCCCCATGATAAGCAAGGTACAAAAACTGTTCTTATAGCAGCATAAATATTACACAGCATAGGCATAATGCCCATTGTTCAAAATACTTGTACTGTACGAACACCTTTCAATATTTTCCCTTGTGCTCAATTCTCAGCTCTAGTTTTATGTGCTTCTTATATTAATATATATACTGGCAAATGTACTTTATATACATATATATATTCTTAAAAAGGGCAAAATTTTTTAATGTCCACTGTTGGTGACTGTAAATAAACATTGATGCTTGGTGTTGTTCAATTGCTTACCTGCATGTGATGTTTCCCCATAAGTTGTAGGTGTACAGGAAAGCAAATTATAAATTGCTATTCATTTCATGGGGATTCGAATCCTGAGGTATACATATCTTGCTGCAATTAAATTGAATCTTGATGAGACCTTATCTGAAGTACTTTGTACAGTTTTGATCTCCAGACATGTTTAGTGCTGTGACAAATATTACATAACACTCACATCATTTTGACCAAATGGGCTAATTTTCCTTGTGTTGTTGCTTTGAGAAGTGGCTTTTAACATAACCCCAAGGTGAGGAAAATGAAGGTGGCAGCTCATTGAAAGCAGCAGGTAACCTATGACTTGAGAATGTCAAAACAGGCGTAGGCTATTCAGCCTGTCAAACCTGCTCTACTACTTGTTTAGATCGTGGCTGGCTGATCATCTATCTCAATGCCACTGTCCTGCACTATTCCCATATCCCTTAATGTCACTGGTCACCAGAAATATCTTGATTTCTGTCTTGAATCTGCTGAATAATCAAGTACTCTGAGCCCTCTGTGGGGCAGAATTCCAAAGATTCACTGCCTCCTGCAGAGAAATTCTTCCTCCTCCTCTCAGTTTTAAATAGCCTAGTCCTTATTCTGAGATGATGCCCCCAATCCTAGACACAACAGCCTTCAGAAAGCACTTTATCTATTCCAACACGTCATATACTGTCAGAATATTGTAAGTATCAATGAAATGACCTCTGATTCTCCTACACTGGATTGTCTGGTGAAATTCATCTTTGACATGTATATCCTTCCTTAGACATGGAGATCAAAACTGTGCACAGTACTTCAGATAAGGTCTCATTAAGATTCTATTTAATTACAGCAAGATATGTATACTTCAGGATTCGAATCCCCATGAAATGAATGGCAATATATAATTTGCTTTTCTGTACACCTACAACTTATGGGGAAACATCACATGCAGGTAAGCAATTGAACAACAGCAAGCATCAATGTTTATTTACACTCACCAACAGTGGACGTTAAATAAAAACAAGTAAAGGCTGTAGTTCACCCCCACAATGAAAGCCAAATACCATGATCAGTGGCTATTTAACTCTCCATGATGGTCTGTTGCACCCAGCGCTCATTTACTGGAGCCAGGTGTCAGTGAGGTCCTGTCTGATTTGTAGCAGTCAACATAACTCAGCTCTGTCATTGGATAAGGAGAGCTTCCTCCTCCTGGGTTCCTAATACCCTTCCTCAGAAAACTGCTCCTATTCTCCCAGTTCCTCAGCATCCATCCATCACCTTTTTGCATATATTAATTGTCCAGAGCATGCCAGGATGAGGTAAAACACTCTGTCCAAGCTAAACAGGAGGGTTCTCCTCAGAAACAGCAGAAAGATGTCTTCAGCAGCCCTATAATCTGCTCCACCATAGCCCTGGTTGAGCATGGTTGATATTGTATCTGCACACTGCATGAAGAAGTTGTGCAATGATGCTTTCAGCCATGCTGTAAGTGACTAGCTCTTGTCCACTAGGAACTAGCCCTGGACTCTCAGGTGCGCCAGGTTCATGAGAGTGCTCCAGGATGTAGGGGGTCATGGCAGCTGCCAGGATGGTGGGCCTGTACCTCCAGGAAGTGGGAATGGCAATGACAGATCACCTGAACATGATGGAATGGAATGCCTTCCCTGTTGATGATTTCTTCAGTGTATGGATATCACCCTCTCAGTGCCACGCGTGTGGAGACAATGGCCGCCTGTGTCTGGGGGAACCCAGCTATGTTCCTGAATCCCACTGCCCAGGCTGCAGTACTTACCTCAGCATGGGGAAACAAAATGACCCGGTGTGACCTTGCAATGACAGCATTGGTCACTGTCCTGGTGTATTTGTGGGTACAGGGTCAGAAGTCAGAAAACACCAGATTATAGTCCAACAAATCTATTTGAAATCATAAACTTTGAGAGCATTTCCCCTTCGTCAGGTGAATAAAAAACAATCACTGTGTCACTTAATTCTATGCGTTAATCCCACGTATTCCATCTGTCCCATTATGGTCTAAAGATATTCAATGGATTTAAGTAAGGAACACTTGAAAAGCTAATGAAGTGAATGTGATTCATATTCCAATAAGAGCATGGTACGCTAACTATTTCTGTTGTCTATTTCATATGGCCCACCTGTTGGATGAACTTTGTACCTAATGGTCCCTAAAAACCAAGATGGATGAAGACTGCTTTCCTAAACAACACATACCTAGTTACAATGGAATCTGAACCTGCCTCATAAAACTTATATAAATTTCACAGCCAGCTTGTGGCATAAGTTCTATGTGCTTATAGAATATAACGGCAGAAAAATGTAGAACCAAAGAGAACTGCTCAACTTTACAGTCCTTCTTGTTAAGTGCTCTGCCATGAGCCATAGGCCTGGTAGTCAGGCATGAGTTCCCTGTAATGTGTAGAAAGTAAAGCTAAAATCGTCATTGTCCCAGTGGACTATAGGCTGCTTTCTCATTAAAGAGAGAAGATTGGTGGTGGCTTAATCTGAGGGACAACATTCTTCAGGCAAACGGAGAGGTTGAGAAGGAGAGTCCTTGACTCAACTAGTGCAGGAATTGCTGTTGCTATCACTTTGTATTGCAAACCAGTGTCCAACCAACCCAGAGAACTGACCCCCAAAATTTATATTGCCATAATGTGTAGTATTGCTAGAAACTGTAATGATTACTTGGTATTATTTATTGTATACATTGGTTTAGCTCAGTTATTTAATTCCCCATGTTTCACTCTATTTCTCTATTCATTCTTTCTATGGCTAAATTTCTGCCCAGGTCCACTCCTGTGATTTTATGTTGGTTCCAGGAAAGGTAACATTTTAAAGAAAAATGTTCTAGTGAGCTAGAATGAGGGGTATGTCCACAGCCGCTGCCCCATCACCCACTCTAACATTTCCTCCAGGGGCTTAACTAGCAATGGAAGTGACCTGGCATTGATTACTGCATGAGCACTGTACCCATTGAAGGTGTGACCAATATTGGCACTTGTGCTGAGTATGCTGATGAAGCTTTCAGACATTTTTTTTTAAATCCTGTATTTTTTTCATTTGGGTGTAGCTGGTCATGTAATTTGTAATCAGTTACTGAAATTGTGCCAGACTAAAGTGTATACCTGTGTGCTACTGAATCCATTATGGATTTATGGTTTTATAAGATTGAATTAATTCCAGTGCTTGAGTAGTTTATATAAAAAAAACAATTCAAGCACATTGAACTTATGCCATAAGCTGGCTGTGAAATTTATATAAGTTTTATGAGGCAGGTTCAGATTCCATTGTAACTAGGTATGTGTTGTTTCGGAAAGCAGTCTTCATCCATCTTGGTTTTGTCAAAGAATTATACCTGAGGCAACATTTCTCTTTACAGATGCTAATTGATCTGTGGTATTATTTTCAGAATTTGCAGTGTTTGCCTTTTATTTTATTTGTTTTGGCCTGGACAGTGTCATGTGAAAGGCTAGTCTATTAAATCAATGTTACATTGGCATAATGCACAATGTTGTGAGGGAGAGACTGAGAGAATGTGAAGCATAGACCATTGGATTGAAAGAGGCCAAATGCCTAAATATTTGGACAGTGAAGGCTAACAGGGGACCATTCGGTACAAAGTTCATCCAACAGGTGGGCCAAATGAAAAACCAACAGAAATAGTTAGTGTATCATGTTCTTATTGGGATATGAATCACATTCACTCCATTAGCTTTTCAAGTGTTCCTTACTTAAATCCATTGAATTTCTTTAGACTATAATGGGACAGATGGAATAAGTGGGATCAACGCATAGAATTAAGTGACACAGTGATTGTTTTTTATTCACTCGCAAGATGTGGCATTGTTGGGTGAACTAGCACTCATTGGCCTTACAAAGTGGAGGGGAAACATCACTTGAGTCCATACTGTTAGGGAGGGAGTTTCAGGATTTTGATCCAGATACAGTGAAGGAACATTGATACAATTGAAATTCAGGATGGTGTGCGGTTTGCAGACAAACTTGTAGGTGGTGATGCTCCTGTGCATCTGCTGCCCTTTTCTTTCTGGGTGGAAGGGGTTGAGAGTTGTGCTGTCTAACTAGACCCATGAGTTGCTGCAGTACGTCCTACACATATATCAATACTGGAGGGAGTGAATGTTAAAGGCTGCTTAAAGAGGCTTGCCACTCTGAGTGTCTTTGACTTAGATAGTATTAAGCTTCTAGAATTGTGTTGGAGCTGTGCTTAACAGGATAAGTGGAAAGAATAATGTCACCCTGCTGATTTGCACAGTATAGACGACAAACAAACTTTGAGGAACATCTTTGGGATTCTATGACCCCACGCAATGGAGAGTTTTCCCACTGGTTCACATTGACCCAGGTTTGCCAGGCCCCCTTGATGTCAAGGGCAGTCACTATCACATTACCTCTGGAATTCAGTTCTTTTGTCCATGTTTGGACCAAGGCTGTAATGAGCACTTTTGCTGAATCCAAACTGACCTTCAGTGAGTGGGTTATTCCTGAGCAAATTCTATTTGATGGCACTGTATTGATTGTCACCACCACTTTACTGATAATTGAGAATAGACCGATGGAGGAAAAATTGCTTGGCTTGGATTTATCCGGTTTTGTGTGGAGCGTTCTTGTGGTAGAATGGTTATATCTGTAGTGTCCTGGTTTGCAATCAGTTATTTTCCTCATCTTTAAGTGGTTCAAATCAAACCTTGACCTCTGGTTCTGGACACTGGACTTACTCATAGGAATGTGAATGAACAGAGAGTAGACAGGTGTTTAAGGGCAGAAGAATCTTTGCATTTATTTAAGGTGCAAAAGCTATAAATTATGATATGTAAAATAGGTAATGCAGTAGATCAAGGAAGCTCACACAGTTAACACACAGGAGAACAGTGGTATTTTAAAATAGACTATTAATTAGATTACCACTATTAGACAATATCTTAACAACCCACAGAAAACAACAGTGTTAAATTTTACAGAATTCCTACGGGTAGTGTCCCAATGCACTGGCACCACCTGCCTCTCACTTTGGGATCTTGGGGCTTACACTCAGCATACTGGAACATGGTTTTGAAGTGTGTCTGGCTGTTCTGGCTTGCTGTACCTGGACATTGGATAAAGAGTACATTTCTCAGCTTGTGTTGAGTCTGCTTATATGACAAGGTGCGTATTAGACCTATCGGGTAAGTACCTGGTTTTCTTTACTTTCTGCTGACTTGGCTAACCTGGTTTCCACTTCAGGTCATGTCTGAGAATTTTTAGTATTGGTCAAGTTGGTTGTTGCTTCTGATTGTCGTGTTTAAGTCCTGATGGTCTTGGTCTTGAAGTTCTTGCCATCAGTATTCTCAGTTTCGAAAAAAGCCCATGTTCATGTTTAGATTTATCGGCTGGCTTCCCCCCTCTCAGAGGTCTCTTATCCTGACGAGGGCCTTGGTTCAGGTTCCCAGTACTCAATTTGGCCGGTGTGGTTTTTGGTTCTGAAGCTGCTTGCTGGGGCTGGAGGCCTACAGGGAAGCAGTTCATGCAGAAGCAGATTGTTGGAAAAGTCTCCCTCCAGGTGCGATCAGGGCTGGCAGTTATATCTTGATGTTCTATTCTGAATTTAATTGGCTTTTCTATGATTAGAGTATGTGTGAATGGGTTTTGATCAAGATTGAATGTCCAGTATCTCTGTCGGTCCCATACTATATGCACTGTGCAGCCCGAGGTGTAAAAACTGTCTTGGGCTAGGATCTACTGGTTGTTAAGGGAGGAAGTGTACATTGGGACTCCAGATTGAACAACAGTCCCAGACAACAATTTCCATTCTCAGACCTGCTTGCTGTGTTGTGTATTTCCCAGAGATTCAGTCCACCTGTTTCTTTTCTTTTTGAAGTTTTGTTTTTTAAGGTTTTGTCCATAGGTTTTAATATTGGGGATTTTTGCTTGAGCTCTACCTTTGAGCAGGGAGGTCTGGGTTCAAGAAGTGTCAACAACATCACTGAGCAGGCTGATTATAAAATAGGTTTTAAAAAATATCTTGCCTTTTGTGTTTCTGGTCAATTTTCCAAATCCTAGTTAAGTGCATATGGGGTGGATATCTACACAGAAGGGAAGACATTGTTAGACAAATAATTGCATTGTTGGCAGTGGTCACAACAATGTGGGCAACAATTGTATATTGATTACAGAATATACTTGTTTTTTATTAATCTTTACTGTCCTTCCTAATCAATGGCATCCTGACAGAAACCTTCTATCATCAGCATCAAACTAACTCATAAAAGTTCCCACTATCAATATTTATGGTTAAGCCTCTTTATAAGACCTATTAAAAGCTATTCATAATGACTGTTCAGTTCAGCTTATCAGACTATTGGACTGCAGTATTGTTCATTAAATTAACTTCTATATCAACACACTAATGAGCCTATATTCCAGCTGACTCCTAATTAAGTGAGACTGAACAAAGAGTCTAGCAGAGCTTTGTGGACTGTTGCTAAAAACAAACACATATGACTGAATCTTACATTTTTTTGGTTAAGCCTAAGTTGTGGTGAGTTTTTTGGAGCATTTCTTGCTGCAGGCCTTGCGACTTATCTCACTGTATCTCACTAAATCTACCATTCCCCTAATGCCTCTCTCACATCTTATTTCTGTCTCATCTTACCGGTGCTGGGTTGTCCCAGAATTCACCAACATCCCCTAACATTGGACATCTTTAAAAGCCCCTTATGTACCCGGACAGCTCATAACTCCATGGAGAGTTGCTGACATTTGTGCTGGAGACAACAGATATGGAGAAATTAGGGTCTGGCTTTGCAGGTAGAGACCCGGATGTCGTACTGGTTAGGGTGGTGTGTAGATGGGACTTTTTCTTCTCCCAAGAACAGCAGTAAAGGTCATGACACCAGACGTGCCAGTTTGGTCTGAGGGTGAAGCCTGGGTTCGAGCAGTTTTAAGTCATCTGGAGGAATGTCCGGCAAGGTAGGAAGAAGGTCCATGATCATCTCCACTCCCCCAGTGTAGGCGTCACCATCTTTTCTCTAATACCTCACACAATTCTATCTCTCCTTCTGTACTGACCTCGTACCAATGATTATGTTCTACTGCACTCATTACTGCCTGTAACATCTTTCCCAATCACTTTCATCCACCCCAAACCCTAACACCATTAACCCTGCAAGCTCTCCATTGATCACGAGGGATACTTCCCCATTTGCACCAACAGTAATAGCTGTGGCATCCACTTTCTTCTCCTATAACACATGCTTGTGTCTCATTCCATGAGGAAAGCAGCCCACACTTGAGCAGGGGAGTCACTAGTGATCAGAAGCTGCCCATCATTTAGCTCCTTGCCCATTCTGAGGAAAGCATCCCAATTCTGATCATCCTGAGCAGGGCTTGAACTAGATCAGACTGTCTTTGACTTACCACATTAGCATCCACTGAGCGAAACCTATTCCCTTTGACTGGATTCAGGCTTGCTGACTACCGTGGTAGGCCTCCTGGCTTTGCACCTATGTTAAATGGCACAGCAAGACAGGAGTAATTTGAGCCTGATATTTCTAGTTAAGTGTGCATTGCATAAAAGAGGCAAGGCAAGGTAAGGCAGCAATGCTGTGAACTTCTAGGTAGGCCTGGAGTGATTGAGTGCTATGACAACAAGTGAAGAGTCTGGTGATGCAGTTTGGTCCAGTCGATTAGCTGGATCTGAGTGTCTCTGAGGTCACAATGTCCTTGCTGTTGCATTACAATGATACAATGATTACAATGTCAGTACAACACTGAAGTGCAGAAGCATTCTCTAAGTGGAATGGAGATATACCATGAGGGTTCTTAGAGTTTGGCATCTGACATGTGCCAATGTCTTTGGGCATGAATATATGTGCCCAATTCCCAGATTCTAACATGGAGATTGTTTGGAGTAAGTGTTGAGCTGAATATGCTAGGTGCTTGCTCTGGTTTCCTTGTTGCAGTTTCAGGGTTTATTTGCTGAACTTGGTGAGATAGGAAACTGAATATTAATGGGGCGTTTTGTGATGTTAACAAGGCATGTAACAAGCAATAATGACCATCTTGCTGCTTAGTGAGAATCTTGCCCTGACAATTGCGAAAAACAAAAAATAAAGCAAGATGATCTCAACTTTAAAAGGGGCCTCATCTTATTTATTGCACATTTCTGTCACACATGTTACCATAATCCATGTTGTTCAGATTCCTATAAGATTCTATTTATTCTGTTAAAGTTTTCTACTTTGGTATTCTTGTGAATGTGCTGATGAATGCAGTGTAAAGGGGAAAGAACCTTTCATACTGTATGACAAGAGAGGGCTGTTTAGTTAGCAAGTAGATTCTGTTTGTAGAAGCATTGCAATAGAGAATCCACCAGTTTGATGATGACTGACAGTTAACTTCCATGGTTTGTTCAATTTTGAACCAAGCAGATATAGATAGACATGGATCATTGCTGACCCTGGTTGGTCAGGACATTGCCCTTCGGAACAAATCAGACAATCTCTGTGGCCTGTTTTGTTAAGTTGAAACAGGCACAATGTGCATATGTTATCATTCAACTTAACAAGATTGGAAAAGTCATTCCTTGGTTCATTCTTAAGGGTAGTACCTCAACAAATCCAAGTCAAACTGTTTGGTTTAAAGTTGAACAAAGCTTGGCAGTAAACTGTCCTTGATCAACCGACTAGTCCATTCTTCATGACAATACCTCAGCCAAACAGAGTTCACTTGTCAACCAATCAGCACTCTTTTCTCATTAAATGTTGTTTTCCATTTACAATGGTAGTCTTGCCTGACAAATGCAAATCAAAAAGCTTTGACAATATTTTTTTACAGCAGTAATCAATTGCTGTACTACCAACTAACTTTGTAGTGTGATTGTTCAAGTTTCTAACAGTTGTTCTTTACCATTTTATCCATGGGCTCCTTTCGGGACTCCTGATATCAGCTTCTAACAATATTTATTCCACTAACTGTATTTCTATGGAAGATAAACCTTAAATGACTTCCAGTTAAACAAACATATACCACTAATATATCACTCCACCGATTTAACATTGATTTTTAAATTCCTAATTTCTGACAGTGCAAAGTCAGTCTCAAGCCAGTGCCAATGAATGTAACAATAATTGACCACCACTATGCTTTTCTCCTTATACAACTTCTCATCTTCGTTCAGCAGTCTTTCTCCTGAGGGTTTGCAGAAATGAATGTAGAAGGTTTAATCTGCAGCATTTACGAAGAATATGTGTGATGAGACCATTTGGAATTTGGAAGTGAAGTAGCCATGCAAGATTCTAAAAGGAAACTGACGTGACCTGCTCTGCCTATGGCCATTCCTTTCCACATTGGCTGCAAGTTCTGCTTCATCGAGCAGAACAATCTCATTTTGCTGGCATATTGTTCCCACCCCTGACTGCCCTTTAGCTGAGTGAGTTAATAGGCAATTTCAGAGAACAGGGAGCAATCAACCACATTGCTGTGGTCTCGAGTCACACTTAGTCCTGACCATGTAAGGCTGGTAGATTTCCCTCCGTAAAGGACCTTTATGAACCTGTGGGTTTTTAATGTCAATTGATTATTGTTTCAATGTCACCATTACTGAGAATAGTTTTCCACACTAGAATTAATAAATTAATTTAAATTCCCCAGCTGCCTTGTTGGATTGGAATTAGTGTAGCCAGAGCATTACCCCAGGTCCCTGCTTTACTAGTTTAGTGACATTACCACAAAGCCACTATCTTACCATGGAGTTGTGCTTCCCTACCATTTTCGGGTGTTGCTGATGTCTAAAATGTTTTTCCCAGAAGAGACAAAGTGGAGAGCGTGAAGGAGGGCATTCGGAGGGATATTTATGTGATGCCTGACATTTTGAAGAACTGTGAGATGTGTCTGATGTTGCCTTTGAAGGATGCAATAATGGGATGTGTGCGCATATTTGTATCCACATGTTGAGGCAGCATATTGAAACTGAGATGCTGCTGATAATAGTCTTTGAGAAGTGTGTTTGTAAAATGAGAGCTTAGTTTGATTAGTTGTAACAAATCATGTCCTTGGATGTGTGTTCCAACCTCTTGATTTGTTCCTCTCCCGCTGTACCTCATCCATCAGAACTGTTAATGTAGGCTATGAGAAGCTGTGAGCTAGAGTCATAGAGCCCTACAGCATGGAGACAGGCCCTTTGGCCCAAACTGGTCCATGCTGACCACAATATCCATCATCATTACCCCATTTCCCTGCACTTGGCCCATATCCTTCTAAATCTTTCCTATCCATGTATTTGTCCAAATGCCTTTTAAATATTGTTAATGCACTCAGCTCCACCACTTTGGCTGGCTGCTCATATGTGTACCACCCTTTATGTACAGATGTTGCCCCTCAAGTTCCCTTTTACTCTTTCCCCTCTAACCTTAAACTGATGCCTTCTAGTCCTTGATTCCCCAACCCTAGAAAAAAGACTGAATGCATTTACCCTATCCATGCCTCTCATTATTTTATACACTTCTATAAGATGCCCCTCTCAGTCTCTTACATTCTGATAAATAATGTCCTAGTTTGTCCAACCTCTCCCTTTATCTCAGACCATCGAGTCCTGGCAACAACCTTGTAAATTTCCAGTTTAATAATATCCTTCCTGAGGCAAGGTGACCAAAACTAAACACAATATTTCAATTCTGGCCTCACCAACGTCCTGTACAACTACAATATAACTTCCCAACTTCTATACTCAATGCCCCGAATGATGAAGGTCAGTGTGCCAAAAGCCTTCTTCACTGTCCTGTCTACCTGTGACTCAACTTTCAGAGAACCATGCACCTGAACTCCAAGGTCTCTCTGTTCCATTAGACTCCTGCTGGCCCTACCATTCACCATGAAACTCCTGCCTTGATTTGATTTTCCAAAATGCAAGACCTCACACTTATCTGTATTAAACTCCATTTGCCGTTTCTCAGCCCACTTCCCCAGCTGATCAAGGTCCTGCTGCAATTTCTGATAACCATCCTCACTGTTTATGATACTTGCTATTTTAGTGTCGCCTACAAACTTACTGATCTCTGATCTCTCAGAATCTTCTCAAGTAACTTGACTACTACAGATGTTTGCCTTATTGGTCTATTGTTCCCAGATTTTTCTTTGCAGACCTTCTTGAATAAGGACGCAACATTTGCTCCTCCCCAGTCTTCCAGGACCTCACCCGTGGCTAACAATGATGCAAAAATATCAGCCAGGGCCCCTGCAATTTCTTCTCTCACCTCTTGCAGTGGTCTTGGATATATCTGGTCAGGACCAAGAGATTTAACCACCTTCATACATTCTAATACATCCAACACCTTGACTGTAATATGGACTGTCCCCAAGATATGACCACTGACTTCTCCAAGTTCCCAAGTCTTCATGTCTTTCTCCACAGTAAACACAGAGGAGTAATATTCATTGAGGATCTTGCCCATCTCCTGCGGTTCTACACATTTGTGTCCACTTTGGTCCTTGAGGCGTCCTATTCTCTCTCTAGTTATTCTTTTTCCTATATACTGAAAGGAACTGTTTAGATTCACCCTGATCTTCTCAGCCAAGGCTATCTCGCGGCCCCTTTTTGCCCTCCTGATTTCCTTCTTCAGTAAACTCTTTGTATTCCCTGTATACCTCCAGGGATTCCCTTAATCCCAGCTGCCTGTACCTGAGCCATGCCTCCTTTTTTCTGATCCAAGCCTCAGTATCGCTTGTCATCCAGGGTTCCCTCTACCTGTCAACCTTGCCTTTCACCTTCACAGGAACATATAGACCTTGAACTGTAGCTATCTCACTTTCAACAGACTCCCACTTGCCAAAGGTCCCTTTGACTGCAAACAAACCATGCCAATCAACCTCCTGCAAGCTCCTGTCTAATTCCATCAAAATGTGCTTTGCCCTAATTTAGCACTTGAACCTGTGAGCCAGTTTTGTTCCTCTCCAAAACTATTTTAGAATTAAGGCAACTATGGTCACTGGTCCCAAAGTGCTCCCGCACTGTCACCTCTCCCACTGCCGTGGAGTTACACCGATACCTACTGTGGTTTGTCAACCAATGTATCTCCCAGCTTCAGTGCTGATGCACACTTCACTTTCCAGAGATGAAAACAAATACCAATCAGCGCTTGAGTGCTGAACATGCTGGTCTTTGTTTTCCTGCCTCCAGGCAGGTTAAAATCATAGTAATCATCAATTACTCCCAAAACTGCAGGTTAATCGAGACTCTTAAATAGGTGCATTTTCTTTTGCACAGCGATCATGTAGTGCCTGATTTCATCCTTTCCCTAAAATAACTCCTTCCATAAATGTTTCCCAACAAAAAACTTCTAATAAAAGGCAGTTATTTATCTTTTAAAGTTCTCATGCACACATTTACTGCTACCAAAACTAAGCTATCCAGGAACACCAGAATATTGCCTAGTCAAAATGTCACCTTGATTCTTCATCAGTATAGTTATTTTGGATGAGTAATGTAAGAAGACAGATTATTGTATCAAACAGTAAATTAGTAATTTGCTGTTTCTTCAATTTACAATTTTCCCAAGAGTCTAGAATTCCTCTCTGGAGTAATAAATATGTATCAAACATTAACTCACTTCTTGTGATGTTAGTAGTCTATAAAATAAAGGCAGCTTGAAAAAAATATATTATTGTAGGTCAGTGAAAACATATTTGAAACGTTTAAATGCCTTCTTTTGCAAGTAATTTCAAACTGTCAGAATGATTTATGGGTCGAGAAGAATAATGCATTTAGCTTGAGGAATTCTGTGGCTGAATAATTTGTACTGTATGGATTCCATCAAAAGATGGGTTTCTCTGCACCTTACTGAACAAGGCCAAATTGTCACACACTGTGTAGAAAAGAGATCTCTGGAAGACAGAAGTTGTTGATAATGATAAGTGGGGTAAGCATTTGAGATTTTGCTGCCATTTTGACCAGCTCACTAACATGACATAAGTTAGACTTGTTCAAGTTAGGAAACTAAATGTTTCTAACGAAAGCAACATTGGTTTTCTACTCTAACAGAGAATTCTCAGTGATAAGAAGTTACTATTTCACAACAAAAGTGTTGGTTTCAGCATGACACATATCAAAAGCGTGGAAGGTAGGTGAAGAGTTTAATTTGGGAAAAATTCCCAAGAATCTGGAACACACACTTGCAACTTTCCAAGGAAGATTTTGTCATTGATGGTGACCTTATGGTGAGGCAAGGCATTCCATTAACATGCTTACATTGGACTCCAACAGTGCCCATTCAGAGCTTTGGTTATATTTCACAGTGACTGCATATGACCAGACCTGCTACCTCTACAAGTTAAATACCATTTTTATCTCTACTAATGGGTCAGGAGAGGCAGGAAACTACCTCTACTAGTCTTGTTGATGCAGCCTACCAGACCTTCACCCCTATAAATACTCCAAGACTCTCTTGCTTCTCAGTTGTGAGGATGGAACCTAGTTTAGATTTCACTGGTAAGCTAAGGGATAAATGTTAATTTGGATTACTTAGTTTAAAACCTGGCTGGTAATGCAGTTAAAATATATGTGCAGTAGCTGTCAATAGTGACTCCACTGCTGCTTTCTTCAGTGGGGCTTACCACTGTTTGGCTCACATATCACATCAGGGATCTGATAGAATTTGAGCAGCCTGATCAGCATTTTGGGCCTCACCTGGCCAGATTGTCTAGCTCTCTGGAAAGTGCAAAGAATTCCCCAAACAGATAAGTTCATGATGATTAATATTGGGCAAGGGAGAGGAGGTTTACCATTTCTAATGAGTGTGACCTGGGTGACCCTAGGTTATCACAATCCGTATATGTAGATCTCCCATTTAGAATTTGGTGTGCTGCCTCTGGGTTACCTGATATCGTATGAGTTTGATTTGGAAGCAGCATTTAATTGTCCATTTGGCATTTGTAATTGTCAGTTATATTTAAATTAGATTGGATTCAAAATGATAGCAAGCTCTATCTTCCGTTTGGCTGCCAAAATGTTAAAATCAACTTCAATATTGTGTTTGATTTCCTTTTGATCATCATTAATGATACAGATTGGATCCACTGAGTAAAGAAGTAATTACATCAATATAGCTCCTTTTGCATTTCCAATGTACCAAAATGCTCAACATCCAAACAAATACCTCCAAAGCTTTGTGCTCATTGTTATTTTGTAGCTAATAGTGAAGATGGTTTTCCCACTTAACAGTAGTGCAATACTGTTCAGTGGGAACACTTAACAGTAGTGTAAAACTGTTAAGTCGGAAATACAGTAGTGTAAATGGCCAATTCATTAGCTTTGGTGATGTTGGTTAAGGGATAACTCATGGCCAAGAGACTGAGAGAATTCCTTGATCTTCTACTCCCACCTGAGGGCAATAGCTTAATGTCTCATCCAAAAGACAGCATCTTCTACAATGCAGAACGCTCTCTGGACTGAAATCGACTGAGAGGATAGCCTTAAGTCTTGAACTAAGGCTTGAAATTACAACGTTGTGATCAGGATAAGTATATGATAAGTAAACAAAATTGTTGTTAATAAATATTTCATTTTTGCTCCAATTCTCAAAAGTATTTTTGTGCATAAAGTGATCAACATCTCCATTCTATTTAAAAGGATGTGGAATATGATTCGGTTTGTCTTTTGTGGCGTAATGGCATTTTTTAGTTCAGCACTGAGTAAAGGTTTAATCATGTCTGGTTTACCTTGAGAATTGGCCTTTGATTGACTACTTTTAAAGTTTGGTGTGGCCTGTTCTAGCAATGTCCTACGGGAAACTTAGAAATTTTAATAACTTACTTGATGCCCATGGATTAAATAAACTGACTCATGGACTTTTGGAGGTTTGACTGCTATCTGCCTCACGCAAGTTAAATATTGTTACTGGGCTCACCTAACATTCATAATGTAACAGATATATAGGCAACTCTCCATGGATACACACAAAATGGAGATGTGGTTCATGCAAACATGGATCACATCATGGTAGGAACATTCTGAATGAGTCTAGTTTAGTACACTGTTGTTCTGAAGTGAGAGATTAGCTTCCACAGGCTTGTAAACCAAAGCAACAAATTACTTTGATGCATTGCAAAGTTTAGCAATACACATCCTTAAAGTGTGACAGTTGCTATACAGTAAAATCATAGAAGATAAATCTGCTGCATTTAGATGAGCACAAATAATTCAGTACAGCTGTGAATTCACTACAAACCAACAGCTGCCATGTAAACCGAGCTTTACTTGTTGATTTACTTCAGGCAAGCAAAATTTAATTGTTAGTTTAAAACCACTAGATTCTCCCTGTAGCAGGTAATATAAAATTGACAAACTCATTACACTTATGGCATGGCAGAAATTTGCCTTCAGCTGAATTGATATCATGCAGGTTTTGACTGGTATGTTATGTATCTGTGTTATTACACTTGACTAAATATTCTTTCCAAAGTAATAGTGTTGTCAAGTTTATAGTTTAGTGAGAATGCTACAATGCAGTCTTGTTACTGAAAGTTATTAAAAGAAGCAATAATATGAGCTCAAACGGAATATATCGGAAGGAATTTAGACAATAGAGACACAAATTTGACAATGAATAGTCAGAATGTGCAAAGGTGATGGAAGAGCGGCTATGTTTTCTTTTAAATTTGTGCATGGGAATTGTGTATCTTTGGCTAGACCAGCATTTATTTTCCATCTCTACTTGCCCTTGAGAAAGTGGTGATGAGCTCTTCTCTTGAACCATTGCAGTCTTGAAGGAGACTCACAGTGCTGTTAGAAAGTGAGTTCCAGGATCTTAACTTTATAACAGAAATACAGCTTCAAGTCCGGATGGTGTGTTCCTTGAAAGGGAACTTGCAGGTGGTGGTGTTCCCATCTGCCTGCAGTGTTTGACATTCCAGGGCGGTAGAGGTTTCAAGTTTGGAAAGTGCTGTCTAAGGAATGTTGGTAAGTTGTTGTAGCGCATCTTGTAGATGGTATACACTGCTGCCACTCTGCAAAAGAAATGAGGGAGTGAACATTGAAGGTGGCAGATGGTGTACAAAAGAAATAGGCTGTTTTGTCCAGGATTGTACTGAGCTTTGTGTGTGCTGCTGGAACTGTACCATCTGGACAAATGGAGAGTATACCATAACACTCCTGAGTTGTGCCTTATAGATGGTGGACAGGCACTGATGAGACAGCAGGTGAGTTATTTACCACAGAATTCCAAGTATCTGACCTGCTCTTGTAGCCACTGTATTTAACTCATGTGTCCAGTTCATTTTCTACTCAATGGTATCCCCCTGGATATTGAGAACAGAAAATTCTGTGAATGTAATTTCATTGAATGTCAGGGGGTGATGATTAGATTCTTTCTCATTGCCAGACACTTCCATTAAACAATATTATTTGACACTTAATAGCCCAACTCTGGATATTGTCCAGGTCTTGCTGTTGATGGACAGGGGCTTCTTTTGTCTCAGGAGTTTTCATTGGTGTTGAGCATTGTATGATCATCAGCAAACTAAAGACTACTTCTACTTAATGTTGGAAGGAAGGTGAAAGATGAATCAGCTGAAGATGCTTGTGCTTTGGACATTCCCCTGAAGAAACTCGAAGTGAACTCCTTAGAGCCACGGCCATCTTTGATTGTGCTCGGTATGACTCCAACCATGAGAGAGATTTCCCCAATTCCCACTGATTCCAGCTTTGAAGGGGCTCCTTGATGCCATATTTGGTCACATGTACATTTGATGTTCAGGACAGTCAATCTTACCTCACCTCTGGAGTTCAGCTCATTCATCCAGGTTTAAACCAAGGCTGTAATGAGGCCAGAGGCTGAGTACCCCTGGCAGAATCTTAAGTGAGTATCAGTGAGCAGGATAATCCTTAACATGTATGTTTGATAACATTGTTGACAACCCTTCCATCACTTAGCTGATGATCAAGAGTAAACTAAATGGGTGGTAATTGGCCAAGTTGGACTTGTCCTGATTTTTGAGTTGGGAGACTGGGACTAGTACTTTAAGAATAATTACTTCCTTTGGTAACTAATCTTGAACTGCCTGGGACAATAATGATGGCAGAATTGAGAAGGAATGGCTTAAGGCATGTTGATCCTGATCTGCATAAAGCATGAGAAATTCTCCATGTCACCTGTTCACCACAGAAGGTTTGTGAACTGTTTCCAAAGATTGCCAGCTCAGTTGCCTGTAAAAAAAGTTGGATGTGGTAGATCCATGCCTGTTCACTGTAACCTAAGTTCTGTGAGAGGCCCTAAAACAGGCCTTGCTTCTTGCATGCCTGAACAAAATGGCAAGCATCTGTTTTCAGCTGCCATGTAAAAGATCGTCCAACAACATTTTATGCTGGATGTTTGCCAGATATGTCTGGAGTAATGCAACATTGTCTCTAAAATTGGGTCTTTTTTGCTCTTTATTCATTCCCATAATTCCTAAATTCTATTCTGTTTGACAAATACTTTACTAATGCTTTAAGATTATTTTGTTGACTGTTGAGTCTGTACATAACTTTTTTTGCACCTTGCCTACAACCAGACAGACAGGTGTGAGAAACTACTTAACCTGTAAGACAGATTTGCAGTCGGAGGCTAATGGCAGATGTTCATTTTTCCGAGACCTGACTTGATTTGATTCTTCACTTTGTGTTTATGTACGACTCTGATTAATTTTTGTTTGTACACAAGAGCAGAGGGGTCACATCGTATGATGACTTTTGCAGATGGTCCCATGGGACAACACTTGTCAAATAGATAAATGGTGTACCACAAAATGACATAGCACTGAGATTAATAGGAGCTCCTGAAGCTATAATACTTAATTATATGGATAGATTCTATCAATTATTAGAAGAAATTCCCCTGGCACAAAAAATGAAACACTTATTTCAGAAAATTATCCCGTGAAAGCATTAAAATGTGATTGTTTAATTACACTTATTCATAACCAGCATAATAGAGCGTAAGTTCAAAGACAGATGTCTAATTGCATCATTAATTTAACAGTGGGAGATTGTACAATTATGACAGCTTTAGCCCTCTGCCTCATCAATGTGGCAAGAGGGTAACTGGTTATGTTTGCTTTAATTTGGATAAGGCCACAGTTAATGCTAGCAATCCATCCCTGCTAGTTCCCTTGGAATTTCAAAAGTTAACATCTATGTGAAACAATTCAGCTACATATCATTCACATCAGTAACTCAACTCACAATGTCACAAAGCTTCTCCTGTGTTCCTGTTACTCACTTTCATTTTGCATGAGCAGACTTGTTCTCTTTGATATGGGGCTTTATTGTTGCATATCACTCTTCCTGCCTCTCATCCATGGTCATTCTGTCAAAGGGAAAACCATTTCTTTGTCTCACTCTTATTGCTTCAACTGGATCTAAAATTAAAAAGTTATGAAGAGAGAAATTCAACTTGTTGCTGCCCATTTTTGCAGGGCAGTATGGCAGACTCTATCTGAATCCTGCTTTGTGAATTCTTTGACTCATACTGGACAGTGTATTATCTCAGCAACATTTGGTTCTCCAGTGTATCTGATTGAAACTACCTGCCTGCATAACATGCAAATTGAACTCCTATGTCAGTTGTCTTCTGAAAAACAACCTAAGCCATTTTGAAATCAGATATGGACTCTTTGCTTATTAAATATAAATTTCCATAAACAGAACAAGATCTGTAAGTCCTGAGCCACACGTTCTCCTGAGGATTATGCCAACACAATGGACATTTTGGAAAGTGTCTAGTATGTTCACTGCCTCCACTCATTCTACTAGAGAATGGAAAGCAGAACAAGTGAAAAATTGAAGGCTTCAAACCTGTATTCTCTGAATAGAATTGTGCTACATTTC